>NC_060891.1:25629378-25716878 GCF_014805685.1 Silurus meridionalis | reverse complement strand
CAATTACTTTCTTGGTAGCTACTGTTTAGATACAAGCCGTGTAACAGACACTGTCTTTCATTAAAGCCTGTGTAAAGTTCATTAGTTTCAGCGGCTTATAGACAGGTGTGGCGTATTTATGTTCAAAATAAAAATCTTTGTAAAATTCAGTGGGTGCGGCTTATATTTGGGGTGTGCTTAATAGTCCGGAAATTATGGTATATACATATCTCACAAAAGTGAGTGCACCCCTCACATTTCAGCAACCATTTTAGTATATTCTCAAGGGACAATATTATAGAAATGGAACTTGGATATATTTTAGAGCAGCTCGTATGCAAAGCCACGTAAATTGACAGGATCATCAAATTTGTGTATTTTGTATTAAAGCAGTTAAAACCTGCTTTAAGGATAATTCTCTCTTACTGACCACTGGATGTTCAACATGGAACCTCATGGTAAAGACTCAGGGTTTGAGAATTGTTGGTCTCTATAAAGACGCCTTGACTATAAGATCAGTATCACTCGAAACAGGACTTGCAAGGGTCCATCAAAGCAGCATTGCTTTGAGGTGACAGAAGCGGAAGAGGGATGGGGAGGTGCCTGATGACGAGCGACCTGTTTTAAAGGGATTGGCCCCCGCTTCCGAGGGGAAGGAGGAAACGTTGTCCGTGCTGCTCTGGGGTCCGTCCCACTCGCTGGAGGATCGGCCACTTCAGGGCACGGTATTCAAGTTCGCAGAGCGAAGCTTTCTTTATTTACTTCTGTTTTTACGCCGGCGATTTCATTTCCAAGTAAATGAGATATAAATAAATATAAAAGAGGCCAAATTAAAGTCTTCAACGCAACACACATTTCCTCATGATGTCCTTACTTTACTCAGAAAGTTTGGTTCGGTGTCTTGATGATTTACGTCATTTAATACACCATAATTAAAACATGTACAAGAATATTTTGTCTTTATGCTCTATGTTGAGTCTGGGTTCACTAATAATAAACATACATTTGCATAAAGCATCAATATTTGTCCATGTTCGTGTTGATTAGAGTAATAAAAACTAGGAAAGTATTCATTTAAGGTACATTTAAAACAGATATAAATGTGCGATTAATCGCGAGTAAACTCAACTTGATATTTTAATTGATTGACAGCCCTAATATATATACACACACACACACACACACACACACACACTCACTTGTTGTTGTGAATATAAGTAGTGCTTTGATTGACCATAAACAGATTTACTGAGATTTATTCTGTGTGTGTGTGTGTGTGTGTGTGTGTGTGTGTCTGTGAGGAGGGGGTGTTTTCCATAATAACGTTGTGTAACAGTCACTATAGCAGTTAAGTCTGTGAGAAGGGGGATAAGAGTCAGGAATAAGCTTGATTACTAAGCAGCTGTGAGTATGTGTGTGTGTGTGTGTGTGTGTGTGTGTGTGTGTGTGTGTGTGTGTGAGAGAGACATTAATGATTAGCTAGATTTAGCTATATAGGGTAAGGATTACTGAGGCGTTACTTGTTTTCTTTGAATCCAGGCAGCTATGACTTCCTAGAATCTCTCCCAGCCACCAAAATAACAGTACGTGTGTGTGTGTGTGTGTGTGTGTGTGTGTGTGTGTGTGTGTGTGGGTGTGTGTTGGGGATCCAATCACACCTGCTTTTCTGTCCCCTGTTTACAGGACACCACGCTGTTGGAGAAAGAGAAGGACCTCATATCAGTGGTGAGACTCTTCCTCTTCTTCCTCTTCTTCCTCCTTGGCTTCTTTTCCTTTTTCTTCTTTTTTTTTTGTCTTCTTTTTCCACCTCTTCTTCTTTCTCCTTTTTCAGCATACTTCTCTCTGTCTCACTATCTGTGACTTTTGTTTCTCTATCTCTCTGTCTCTCTGTCTCTCTTTCTTTCTTTCCAGTTTACTCTATTTCTTTCTGTCTCTGTCTCTGTATTTCATTCTAACTTGCCTTCCTTTTTTCTGTTTTCCTTTCTTCTTTGTCTTTTTTTGCGTTTTGGTTTTCCTTTCTTTCTTTCTTTCTTTCCTTCTTTCTTTCTTTCTTTCTTTCTTTCTTTCTTTCTTTTTTCTGTCTGTCTGTCTCTTTCTGTTCTTTTTCTTTATTTATTTTTTATCTTTTTCTTTCTATTCAGTTTCTGCTGTCTCTCTCTCTCTTTCACTATCTTTCATTCTTGCTTGCCTTAATTTTCTTTCTTTCTTTCTTTCTTTCTTTCTTTCTTTCTTTCTTCTTCTTTCTTTCTTTCTTTCTTTCTTCTTTTTCTGTCTGTCTGTCTGTCTCTTTCTGTTCTTTTTCTTTATTTATTTTTTATCTTTTTCTTTCTATTCAGTTTCTGCTGTCTCTCCTCTCTCTTTCACTATCTTTCATTCTTGCTTGCCTTCATTTTCTTTCTTTCTTTCTTTCTTTCTTTCTTTCTTTCTTTCTTTCTTTCTTTCTTTCTTTCTTTCCTTTTCTTTTCTTATTGTCTTTCTCTGTGACTGTCTTTCCTTCTCACTTGCCTTCGTCTCCTCTTTCTGTCTCTGTGTCTCTCTCTCTTTTGCTGTCTTTCTTCCTGCATGTCTCTTTATTCTTTTCTCTCTACTTCTCCTGGTGTCTCGCTTGATTGTCCTGTCTGTCTTTCTGTCTCTCCGTTTTGTCTCTTTCTTTTCTCTGTCTTTTCCTCTGCCTTACTCCCTCTGCCTTTCTTTCTTTGTGTCTCTCTATTCTTCTCTCTCTCTGAGTACCTTGTTGTTTGTTCTCCTCCATTTTTCTTTGTCTGTTTTACTGATTCTGTATCCTTCTCTTTATCTCTTTCATATCTCTCTTTCGTTCTCTCCACTGTTAATGTTCAGGTCTGTTTGTCTTTCTCTCGTTTCATTTTCAGTTCTAGAGTTTTTTTGCAGAACTGTGTACATATCAGTAAAAAGCATCAACAAAAGAAAAAATGGAGACAATAAAATCTCTCTCTCTCTCTCTCTCTCTCTCTCTCTCTCTCTCTCTCTCTCTCTCTCTCTCAGAGTCGTCAGTTGGTGGCGATATGTGATGACATTCTGAGTTCTGCTCCTGAGGATGCCCTGACTCACTCTTTTCAGCTGCAGAGTGTTGATCTGGTGCCGGTCCAGCCCGGAGAACAACTGGTACTAAATCCGTCTCTCCCTCCTTTTTTTCCTCCCTCTCTCTCTCTCTTTCTCTCTCTCTCTCTCTCTCTGAATTTAATCCCTTCTACAGAACACTCAATAGTAAAATTGATCAATCACTTTATTCATCAGTTTGCTCAAAAAGTTTGAAATCTTTACCTCATCTAATCTCATCATCTCTGAAAAGAACTCGTTTTCACACCGCATTCGTTTCTTTGCCTTTCAAGGAAAAAGGCAGATTTGAGACGCTCTTCCTGTGGGTGGAGCAAATTTCAGGGCCCGAAAAAATGAATACATCAGTATTGCGAGTCGGATTTTATTTACGTCTATCAGACTTTTATTACTAGGAAACATTAGTCTAGAACTACATGATGTGAGCAAAAGTTTTTGGACACCTGATTGTTCCAGTTACACCACAAAAATTTGGAGGCATACAATTGTACTTTGTCTTTGGAGGCTTTAGCAGGAAAGTTTCCCTTCCAATTGAACCCAAACCTGTTCCAGCATGTGCACAAAGCCAAAGCCCCTTGAAGATCTGCTTGACATGGGTCAGTAATAGTGAGATCTTCTGCTATAGAGGCTGTTGAACATCTTTGGGATGATTGTGAACACTGACTGCAACCCAGGAACCTCCTCAACCAGACAGCAACAAAGAACAAACAAAAAAAAAGCTAATTATTATTAATAATCATTATTTATATGTATAATTATAATATTAATAACTGTTATTAATACAGAATTAATTAATTTTATTATTTCTAAGCTACATGTATATATTAATGGATGCTATTTTAATATTTATATTATTATCAACAGCATTAACAATAATATCGTTATTTAAAAATATCTTTTTTTTTTCATTTTTAAATAAAAACTTATTTGTAAGTTATTATTTAATGAAATATTTTAATGATCTATTATTTTATATAATTTTATATTTCATAAAAAAAAACATTATTCTATTCATAAATAGATCATTAAATCAATAGATCATTATTTATGAGGTTGTGTTCCACCTCGTAAAGACCTTCGAAGAGAAAGCGCCGACCCTGCGTGGATCCCAGGGGGCATCTAAAGACGTATCAGCCCCAGTTGGATCCCACTTCATGAAGATTTCAGACATTGGACTTTGAGGATAAACATCTTAATCAATGCTCAAACTAATTTTCCACATATGCTGGTTCTCATTTTCTATCCCTGAACATTTAAAGGCGTTGGCATGGAGGAGTTGGTGTTGGTGTTGAATCTATAATGATCTTCGAATGTGAGCTCATTGATGAGTTCCTCAAGGTCACCTGGTTCCACAACTCCAACTGACTGTAGAAAACTGTAGAAAGGATATTTCTTACATTACTCATAACCACACACTCATGATATTTCTTACTCTCTAGTGTTTGTAACATTTTAATGGTTTATAATCACACTCTTGGTGTCACCCAGATGAGGATGGGTTTCCCCTTTTGAGTCTGGTTCCTCTCAAAGTTTCTTCCTCATACCATCTAAGGGAGTTTTTGCCTCCGCCCAGGCTGCTCATCAGGTTCGATTTAAATAGAAGTGAATTTTATTCTAGAATTCTTACATTCTGTAAAGCTGCTTTGAGACAACGTTCATTCGCTAGAAATAAATTCGAATTGATTGAATTGTATTGAATAATTAGAGCTGATGTTCCTGAGCCAAGCTTGACCTTGATCTCCTGCTTTAGCGCTCTGACCTCAACCCTACTGAACACCTTCACACCCTACAGAAGAGTGGAGTTTGTTATAGCAGTCAATAAGGACTAAATGTAAACCAGTTCAGGTGTTCACACACTTTTGTCAATATAAAGTCTGAATACAGGACTGGAAATCGACATGACGGACTCCAGGAAACTTCACTTTTGTGGTTTCCGATTCGCTCGAAAAAAATACGCGATTTCACAGTAGGAAAGAAGGAAGTTCTGGCCAGTTCATGATTACGGTATTAAAAGTACCGACTAAACCAAGATCCTCAATCAGGAACTCCTACTCCTACTACACCCGTTCTGTTTTTATTTCTTTTTACATTGAAATAAAAATACAGAACAGAAAAGAAGCGACTGCTATGTTTCGTAGGTGGAGTGGCATTTAAACGACCCTGTCGCTGCAGAACTGAGAGCCGCTCAGAGATTCATCCCGGCGTAGCGAAACTGAATAAAGAAAGTCTGATCTGCACTGCAGCGACCACATTATTCATTTGTGCCAAATTAAAGGAGTGGTTTGTGTGTTTCTGTTTTTAGAGCAGTACATGTACAAACCATGTAGTTGATTAAAAGTAGAGAAACACTCGCTCAAATATGACTCCACTACGACTTTAGTATCCAAAGTACTATTTATTATGGCTTTAATGTTCCGATTATCCTTTTTGTCACAAGACTTTCCGTTATTCAACTTTTACGTCAAAAGACTCGAATGTGACTCTCAGCACACTGATCTATTAATAGAATGATATTACCGACTTAAACACTGATTTTTATTACAACGATCATGAACACAAAACCTTCTTATTTAAAAATAAAATCGCATAAATCAGGTCACGTGTGTTGTGACGAGTTCGAGTCTGGAGTTTCTTCATCATTTATTTCTCTGTAATTGTTCTGCTTGATGTTGAACTGATGCTGAACTGTATGCTGGTGATCAGTAGATGCACCAAGCGCCAATCAAAACGAGTTAAAATGACTCGCTGCGTGTTTGACCGATGTTTATCCTCCTGTTTTAACATCTAAGGGAGTTTTTCCTTGCCACAGTCGCCACGGCTGCTCATCAGGGATAAATAAACACTATTCACCTTGATGTTGATTTCTGTAAAGCTGCTTTGAGACAATGTCTGTTGTGAAAAGCGCTATAGAAATAAACTTGACTTGACTTGACTTGTTTTCGCAAAATGTAGTCGAGTAAAAAAATATTTGACTTTGAAATGTAATGAAGTTAAAGTCTCCCCAAAATAGAAATACTTCAGTACAGAAAACTACTTAAGTACAGTAACGGATGACATTTCCTTCCTTACTGTCCACCACTGCATACTGGATGAACCTGGATGAACTTTAATGAACCTGGTTGGTTTTTCGATTCAGTCAAGACTTGGGTTTATAATCCTATGTGAGGTCACATGATCTACAAATGGGGTTGAAAAATGTGTGCATTGTCCTGTGAAAGTAGAGGAGATACAGTAGGAAAAAAATCCAGTATAGATTGGGATTTCTCCATCTGTCTGCTTCCATTCATTCCTCTACACGTCTGACTTTAGATGTAAATGAACACAATCACAATGGAAACATTTATTGATGCATAAATGATAAATCTGGATTATGTGTTCAGGCCATGGAAGATCTATACCTCCAGCTGGAGTGTGTGGAGTATTTAGAGGGTTTACACACAACACACAAACACTTGGCTCTGGATTTAAATACAATATGTGGACAAAAGTTTGACTATAAGATCCGTATGTGCTTTATTTTTTAAACCCCGCATTCGGTCCCCATATGCTGATACAAATAACCTCCACTCTCCTAGGAAGATGTTCAACTACATTTTGGAGGGTGTTTCTCCTAGTTGAAGTGAAGGGAAAATGTCATGCTCCCGCATCCAAAGTACAATTGTGTGCCTCCAACTTGGTGCTAATGCTAATAGACTCCGCCCCTTCAATCACAAACTGATGCTTAACCACGCCTCTGCTTTCCCATAAAGTCTGGATACTTTTACCTCATCTGTTCCTGTTCCAGCTGTGTGAAAGCAACTAAACAACAACTGTCAGATACAAATTCATGTCCTTGTCGTTTAAGGAAAAACGCGGATTTGAGAAACTCTTCCCCGGAGGCGGAGCTAATTTCAGTGCCAGAAATATATAAACAGAAACCTGTATTGAACAAACTACTCGTTTTTGTTTGAGTTTTGACAAAACAAACATTACAGACATTTCACTCTGAATTATACTGTATATACATTATATAAATATCTTCTGTTCTTCTGTTTGTAGGGGATTGAGATCACCTCCACATCCTCAAGCCAACACTACGTCTCTGGAACAGCTGCTGAGGTTAGTCCATCATTAGTCCAGATTTGTATTGAGGGAGTGAAATGCGGAGCGAGGAAGTGACCGATGGTTTTAGTTGATAGAGAGGAAGGGACTGAGAGGTGAAGGGAGAGAATGAGAGAGAGAGAGAAAGAGAGAGAGAGGTGTGAGAGACAGATGGAGGGAGTGAGAGTCAGAGGGAGGGAGGGAGTGGCAGAGTGAGGGAGTAAGAGATGGACAGAGGGAGTAAGAGAAACAGAGCAATGAAACATTTCCAGATAACCCCCACTGCTTTTCTGTGCTTTTTCTCTTCTTGACTCAACACAGTTTCCAGCAGATTCCTCTGTGAAGATCTTTGCAGGTGATGAGGTCATAAAGGTGAACGATCAGATTGTGGTGAGTAAAAGCTGCTTCCTGGATAACTCTCATTACACTGATTACTTCATGATCAACCCTCAGTTCCATAAATCTTGTTAAAGATGCAGTTACCACATCGTGGCCGACTCGTGCTGCATGTTCTAAGAAACACGTTCGAGAGCACGTTGAGAAAGTGTCTCGCGTTGTGTTTCAGGTGGGCTGGAGCAGGAAGAACCTGGTGGCGAAGCTGCAGGAGAACCCAAATGGTGTGTCACTGCTGCTGAGACGCCTCCCTACACTGTCTGTCAAAGACAGAGACAGAGACAGAGACAAGCCAATCGTGGTGAGTCACAGACTCTCCTCAGACTCTTATGTATATACTGTACCTACACACACACACACACACACACACACACACACACACACACACACACACACAGATATCAGGCATAACATTATGACCGCCTTACTTCTTCAGCAGTCCTCGGTTCACCACTGTTTCTTCCTTGGAGAATTTTTGATAGATACTGACCACTGCAGACCAGAAACAGCCCACAAGAGCTGCAGTTTTGGAGATGCTCTGACCCAGACGTCTAGACGTCACAATTTTTTCAAAACTCTGTTTATTGTTAATAGAAATGTTTGCATATTTAATCCCTGGCTGTTGGTTGTTGAAGGCATGTGTCCAGTAATAGAACTGTGCTTTTGTTTGTTTTTTTTATGTGGAAGAACCATGCAATTGGAATGTTGGAAAACCATGTATTTGAGATGTTGGAGAACAAGGTACTTAGAATTTGATAGATCCATGTATTTGGGTTGTTGGAGAATCCTGTATTTAGGGTTTTGGAGAATTATGTACAGTTAGGAAAATAAGTATTTGAACACCCTGCTATTTTGCAAGTTCTCCCACTTAGAAATCATGGAGGGGTCTGAAATTGTCATCGTAGGTGCATGTCCACTGTGAGGGACATAATCTAAAAAAAAAATCCAGAAATCAAAATGTATGATTTTAAAACTATTTATTTGTATGATACAGCTGCAAATAAGTATTTGAACACCTGTCTATCAGCTAGAATTCTGACCCTCAAAGACCTGTTAGTCTGCCTTTAAAAAGTCCACCTCCACTACATTTATTATCCTAAATTAGATGCACCTGTTTGAGGTCGTTAGCTGCATAAAGACACCTGTCCACCCCATACAATCAGTAAGAATCAAACTACTAACATGGCCAAGACCAAAGAGCTGTCCAAAGACACTAGAGACAAAATTGTACACCTCCACAAGGCTGGAAAGGGCTACGGGGAAATTGCCAAGCAGCTTGGTGAAAAAAGGTCCACTGTTGGAGCAATCATTAGAAAATGGAAGAAGCTAAACATGACTGTCAATCTCCCTCGGACTGGGGCTCCATGCAAGATCTCACCTCGTGGGGTCTCAATGATCCTAAGGAAGGTGAGAAATCAGCCCAGAACTACACGGGAAGAGCTGGTCAATGACCTGAAAAGAGCTGGGACCACCGTTTCCAAGGTTACTGTTGGTAATACACTAAGACGTCATGGCTTGAAATCATGCACGGAAGGTTCCCCTGCTTAAACCAGCACATGTCCAGGCACGTCTTAAGTTTGCCAATGACCATTTGGATGATCCAGAGAAGTCATGGGAGAAAGTCATGTTGTCAGATGAGACCAAAATAGAACTTTTGGGTCATAATTCCACTAAACGTGTTTGGAGGAAGAAGAATGATGAGTACCATCCCAAGAACACCATCCCTACTGTAAAGCATGGGGGTGGTAGCATCATACTTTGGAGGTGTTTTTCTGACAATGGGACAGGGCGACTGCACTGTATTAAGGAGAGGATGACCGGGGCCATGTATTGCAAGATTTTGGGGAACAACCTCCGAGAACAATGTAATTGGTATTTGAGGGAACCTCTATTTAGAAGAAGCATGTATTGGGATTTGGAAGAAGCTTATATTTAGGATTTGGGAGAACCATGAATTTTGGATGTTAAAGAACTATGTATTTGAGCTTTAGGAGAACCATGTACAGCATTTGGGATTTGAGAGAATTTTGTATTCAGGATGTTGGAAAACCATATATTTAAGGTTTTTGGGAACCATTTATGTGAGATTTTGGTAGAACAATGTAATTGGTATATGCGGAAACCTCTATTTAGAAGAAGAATGTATTTGGGAGAAGCTTATATGTAGGATTTGGGAGAACCATTTATTTTGGATTTGGGAAAATTATGTAATTGGGATGCTGGAGAATCCTGTATTGGTAATGATGGTAAACCTCGTGTGGGTCATGATTTACTGATGACAGTCTCAGGAGAGGGGTTGGTATGACAACACTCATTTCCTGTTCAGAGCTCAGAAAGCCATTTTCTTCTCTATGACCCGTTTGATGCCGTCTCTCTCTCTCTCTCTCTCTCTCTCTCTCTCTCTCTCTCTCTCTCTCTTTTCCTCTCTCTCTCTCACACACACCCAATCTCACTCAACACACACCGAGTGAGAGTCACGCACGGTTCAGATGACGCTGAGTCGGACCTCATGATTGCGGTTTAATATAAAGTGTAAATGTGCCGTTTTGGATGATGTAATGAAGTTGGGGTAGTGGGGGGGTGACTTTGTTGTTTGGAGGGCCTTATGGGATCACAGCAGTGCCACATGACTGTTCCACTGACACTGACACACACACACACACACACACACACACACACACACACATTCTGCTCAGACACGCAATTCACACGCATCCACAAAGCTTAAAGCCGCAACACGACGTCCCGGTGCGATCACATACACACACGCCTTTCCGGTGTCTCTGTGTAACACGCTGCACTTCCAGGTGGAGATAACATCAATCTCTTCTTGTTTTTCGCCTGCAGAAGGTAGAAGACGACCCAGAAGAGGACGGGACAAAGAGACTCTCCTTGATCGGTCGAGCGCCGGCGTCCGTGCGCTCGTACTCCTTCAGGTGAGCTTCACACACACCTTTTTACCGACACACCCCGAAGCTTCACCGTAGGAGGAACATCAGGTTCCACATTTGCTGTTATATTAACAATGGGACTTTGTTCAAAAGTATGCGGACACCTGACCATAACGTTGGTCTTCTTTTTGAACATGCCATTCCACATTGAGTCTCAATTTGCTGTAACTCTTCTGGGAAGATGTTCCACTGGATTTTGTGGAGATTTCTGCTCATTCAGTTACAAGGTACTGATGGAGGTGAGGTGAGGAGGTTCCTGGGGGTGCAGTCAGCATGGAAAATTCAATACACAGGGGTTCAATAGGCCCAATACAGTGGGAATTAAATCTTTTGTGTGTGTGATGGTAGAATGAAGGTTCAGAATGTTTTAAAGCATTGGTTTGTATTATAACTGTATCTCGTGTGTGTGTGTGTGTGTGTGTGTGCACGTACAGGACTGCTGTGTTGTCGCCTGAAGGGCAGCAGCTGACAGGACAGAAAGAGCCGGAAATTAAAGATCAAGGCCTTGATGGGAATCAGAGCAACAGTGCACAGAAACACCACCTGATTACAGGTATAACACACACACACACACACACACACACACACACACACACACACATCATTGTAAAACTCTTGTTTTATTCACATCATGTATGATGTTCATTGTTCGCAGTCATGCTTTATTCCTTCCTTCCATCCTTTCTTCTTTCTTTCTCCTCCTTCTATAAGTTTCTATCTCCATTAAAACAGAGGCCTTTTTCTCACCATGTCTTTGGCCTCTGCTTGAGGCAGGAGGTAACTGTCAGGAGGAGAAGGTCAGTGTGAGATGGGTATCAGAGTTGTGGAGCAACAGGAGCATCTGCACTCTGTTTTGATGTATCCGCGTCCTAGCAACAGCAGAGCACATGCTTCGACACGCCTCTCGGCAACAAGCTAGCGCGTCAGGAAGTGTGTGTGTGTGTGTGTGTGTGTGTGTGAGAGAGAAAGATGTGTACAGTGCACTCTAACTCTTCTCTTGCTGGTAGGTTCCGGATTAGAGCGCAGGAGTACATCTTTACTCAGTCTGGACTCGAGGACAAGAGTCGGATCCTGGCCTGACATGGGGGCCAGTGTGGTGAGTACACAAACACACACACACACACACACACACGCACACACAGTGTGCGGAAGCTAATTTTTTGCTCCACATTCACGTTCACTCACCTGGAGCTGATTTTGCTCTCTATCGCTCTCTGCAGGAGGAAAAAGAGTCAACCAAGAGCTCCTTCAAAGGTATGATGTCATTCTCACATCACATATGCCTAGAGAATGTAGTGATACTAGTGAACACTAGGGGGTGTTGTGTTCAATTTTGATCATGTTTCTAGCTGTAATGTACTAATACTTTTAATACGTTTCAAGTCGCATATGATGTTCGTACGTTGCTCTGGATAAGGGCGTTAATGTAAATGTGGTAGCGTGGTACCTCAGGGGTTAAGATGTTGGACTTCCGATCAGCAGGTCATGAGTTCAAATCCCAGCACCAACAAGCTGCCACTCATGGGCCCTTTAGCAAGGCCCTTAACCTTCAACTGCTCAGTTGTATGGATGAGATAATTGTAAGTCACTCAAATAATTGGTGTCTGCCAGATTCCATAAAACGGAGGTTGGGGGTTCAAGTCTCGTTATCGCCAGCTGCCACGGGGACGCTGTAACTTGACTGACCTTGTGCTCTGACCTCAGCTTCCTACATTGCTTGGATATGCGAAGAAATATCAATTTCCCTGTGGGATCCATACATTATTCTTAAAATAAAAAATTAAAAAATAAAAGTTCAGTATTTCACAAAATGCCAAAAAAATCCTCCTTGACATGGAATTCATCAGAGCTGCACAGGTTGTTGCTGGGTCTTCCACTCCTCCATAATGACATCATGGAGCTGCTGGATGTTAGACACATGGCGCTGCTCCACCTTCTGCTTGATGATGCCCCATGCCCAATAGGGTTCAGGTCTGGAGACATACTTGGTCACTCCATCACCTTCAACTTCCTTAGCATGGCAGTTGTCATCCTGGTGGTGTGTTTGGGGTCATTATTATTTTAGAAAACTGCCGCTCGGCCCAGTTTTTGAAGGGAGGGCGTCATGTTCTGCTTCAGAATGTCACAGTACATTCCCTCAATGTATCACAGCTCCTCAGTACCAGCAGCACTTATGCAGCCACCACCATGCTTGACTGTAGGCAAGTTTTCTTGGTGCTCCTCACCAGGGTGTTGCCACACATGCTGGACACCATCTGAGTCAAACAAGTTTATCTTAATCACATCAGACCACAGGACATGGTTCCAGTAATTCATGCTCTTGGACAGGTCGTCTTCAGCAAACTGTTTGCGGGTTTGCAGCTTCAGAAGACGCTTCAGTGCCTTCTGGGACGACGGCCGTGAAAACCGACTTGTTGCAGTGTTCGGCGTACGGTCTGAGCACCAACACCTTCCGTTTCTGCCGCCTCTAAAGCAACGCTGCAGCACTCGTGTCTGTGATTTGAAGCAGTTTCTGCACCTGACGCACAGCAGGAGGACTCGACTTCTTTGATGGACCCTTGCGAGGTCTGTTCTGAGAGGAAACCCGTCTTGGAAAACCTCTGGATGACCCTGAACACTGCACTGTAACTTCAGGGTGTTACTGATCTTCTTATAGCCGAGGCGTCTTTGTGGAGAGCAACAATTCTGATCCTTAAATCCTCAGAGACTCTTTACCATGAGGTGCATGTTGAACATCCAGTGGTAACTATGAGATAATTGTACTGAAAGCACCAAATTTTAACTGCTCTAATACAAGATACACACATTTGTATGGTCCTAGTTTGTGTTTAGTTTGTGACAGAAGCTAGCTGGACACCAGTGACGCATTATAGATATGAGATCGCTTTTAAGTGACTAACGGCTATGCCGTGTGGCCCCAGTCTGACCTTTGACCTCCTTCAGGCACGCAGACGCGGACGGCGATGAGTCGCAGGAGGGTGTCGTGTCGCGAGCTGGGCATGCCCGACTGCGACGGGTGGTTGTGGAAGAAGAGGAAAGAGATGAGTGTGTTCATGACGCAGAAATGGCAACGCTTCTGGTTTGTCCTTAAAGGGGTGACAATCTACTGGTACACCAGCCAGCAGGTGAGCACACAAAAGTACACACATCCTTCACTTCAGTAAAAGTGCAGATACTCTTGTTTTAAAAGACTCAGGTAAAAGTACTGACTATACATTTTTACTCAAGTTAAAGTAGAGACGTTTGGGCTCTGACATGAACTTCGGTAAAAAGTAGCCATTACCTGTTTTTACTCAAACCAAACTGATCATAAAGCATGAAGACGAAATATTCTTGTAAACGATTTAAAGTAATTGTTGTTTTAAATGACGTAATTCATCGGGACACCAAACGAAACCTTTGCTTTGTTTTCACACGGACGGTTGATGAGGTGATACCGGAGAAACTCTACCTCTTGTAACTTTCACGCGGATTACAGAATCAGAGATTATTTTTATTCGACGTGAATTGTTTTATTTCAAAAGCTTTCTATTTATATATTGATTATGTCTTTGAGGCAAATATTCACTGAGATTCTTTGAGTTTTATTTTTGTGAAGAGAGATACTAACTGAGAAGGCAGAGAGCGCCCCCTGTCGGTTTTCTTTTTTTTTTTTACAAAAGCACAGCATTTTGTTATAATTATGAGTATATACAAAAAAAGGTAGTATACAAAATACTTTTGTTTCGATTTATTGAGGAAAAAAAAAACAAGGTTTTAATTTAAAAAAATTTTACATTTCCATTTTGAATAAAAACGGTCGAACAGAAACGCGCACTAAATTAAACTAATGACAGGAAATCGGTTGATTAATTGAAAAATCTATTAAAACTAAAGTAACGAGTCTGTTTTTAAAAAATTTACAAAGTAGAAAAGCCAGATATTTGTGTCAAAAATGTAATGAGTAAAAGTAAAAAGTTGCTGATACTAGAAAAATCTACTTACGCTTAAAACACATTCCTGGACCTACAACTAAGAGTCAAAGCTGTGCATGTTGTGTGTCTCGGAACTAAAAGCAGGTGTGTGTTTGCAGGAAGAGAAGGCGGTCGGGTTGGCGAAGATCGGCAGCTACAGCATCGAGAGTGCTGGAGAACACAAGAGAAAATAGTAAGTCCTTTGTATGTATGTCATTAAGGAATTGGTCAACACATGTCCCTTTGTATGCCGTGACCTCGAGACCAGTTTTGGAACGTGAAAATATTTACAAATATTTTACAGTAGAAGTGCATTGATGGCTGTTGGTTCATGGGGTTGCTGT
Organism: Silurus meridionalis; assembly: GCF_014805685.1. Lineage (NCBI taxonomy): Eukaryota > Metazoa > Chordata > Actinopteri > Siluriformes > Siluridae > Silurus > Silurus meridionalis. Next base: position 25,702,103 of record NC_060891.1, on the reverse strand, counting down.
GGAGGTTTGTGCTCAGGGACCATGAGAATGAATTTGGACTCTGGTACAGTGGTCTGGGGTCTCAGTCAACATGAACAGTTTTACACTCGTCTTCATCATTTGTGCGGTTGAGGATGGGTTTTGATATTTGGTTCCTCTCAAGGTTTTTTCTTTAGAGGACGAATCGCTGGGAGTTTTCTGTACCACAGTCGCCATTTAGACTTTAGTCTCATTGAACTTAATCAGCTGAGCCTGGGTGAACCCACAACCTTCTTATCAATTCATTTTTCAACAAAGGACATCGTCTCAAAGCGGCTCAAGCAGTTATAAAAGAATGTAAAAGTGTGTCCCTGATGAGCGACCCAGCGGCGACTGTGGCAAGGAAAAACTCACCGTGATGGCACGAGGAAGAAACCTTGAGAAGAACCAGACTCAAAAGCGAACCCATCGTCGTCCATCATTGTTGAGGTGATCTGTTCAGTGAAAGGTGCTTAAATGCAGAACTGGTCATGGTCCTGAGCCCATTTGTAGCAGACTGTTGATATTAATTACAGTCCAAATCCATCTTATGAGTTGCTCAGAAGCTTCCTAGATCTTCAGGATGTTGATGTGGAAACGTCCTCAGCTGCACAGAGTGGTCTACGATTTAAGAGAACAGAAGTTGAGCATCTTAAACACTGGGATACTTCTTTATTAGATGCAGAGCGACAGAGTGTGTGTGTAGGCGGGTTGGGATTTGCAGCCATGTGGTTTGCTCTGAGGTTCGGAGTTCTCCATAGACCTTGGAGTTCTCCATAGGCCTCATATAACAAGGCCCTACTACTGAAAACCGTAGCAACCAACATGTAGCTACACAAAGCACAAACCTGTGTAAAAATAGATTTAATTTTATTTGCATATGTGTGTAAACACTGTCACACAAATTACAGAAAAAATTGATTTGCAATAGTCAATATATTCTATAGACTTTTGTTTATTATATTTTCATTCAATGTTTCTCCAGTTTCAATGCATATATAAAGGGTTCCTATTATAAATGTTGCATTTTACACATTTTCCTTTTTCCATATAAATTGCAGTTTGTATGTTCTGCGTTTCGGTCTGCAGTTTGCTTCAGAAGTCCAACTCATCTGTTCATTGAGGTCTACGGATCTGACTTTAATGTTGCAGATGTAATTATGTTTATTTTACGAGAGCACACGCACCTCCGGAGTCTACATACTCATTCGAACGGCCATGTTTCTCCCCTGTGTCTCTGCAGCGTGTTTCAAATGTCTCACCCACGCTTCCAGAACTTCTTCTTCGCCGCGGAGAACGTGACCGAGATGAGCAAGTGAGGTTTTTTTTCAGCTTCTTGTCCAGTGATGATCTGAGAGCTTGGAGATTGCTGTCAAACAAACATTGATATCTAGGAAAACGAGAGATGTTGGCCAGAAGTATTTGGATAATTTATTTCGCCTGTAGTCCTTTTATATACTGTTAAACATGAAAGATGTAGGAGGAGCAAAAAACAACCTTAAAAACAAGAACTTTTACACAGGCCTGCTCGAGGTAGACCACAAACAAAAGGGGGGACTTGTACATAGACACAAGGTGATTGAATACAGCTGAAAACAATGGGAAACTAATGAAGGACAAAAGGACACAATGGCGACATCTGGTGGAGGAAACAGGAAAGACACGAACATTTTTCAATTTCTAAAACGCAAGCCAGTTTATCGAAAACACAAATAATAATAATAAACCCATCTTTGCTAAATATATATGTGCCACAGTAATTGGCTACAAATTCATAGGAGTAAAATATATTTAAAGTATTTTCCTATCTATATCTGTTTCTGTGTGACTAGAAACAGGAAATTGTTTAGACATGACTTCCTGTTTCACAGGGGTATAAATCTGTGTGGTGTGTATGGAGGAAAAGTCTCAGAATCCTTGCCATGTCCTCATCAGGTGTTAAAGGAGAAGATTGTGCTCTCGGCACAGGGACAAAGCACCACCTATTGATAAAACTGTACATTAAAAGTGTACATTTTAAAAAACTTCACCGAAACTGACTTGGGATCAGATCCAATTGTAGCCGACGGAGATCTTTAAATCTCCATATACAAGTGTGTGTTGGAAGGTTTGTTGAGGTGTTGTGAGACTCGCATACAGTCACACCGACGATTAGAGTGATGTTGTGTTTGCTCAGCTTTAGCTCTGTCTAACCAGCAACACAAACATCATCCCCGTAAACACGTGAAGATCATCACACAGGCGTTTGTACTCTTTGTAAATGCAGCAGCACCTTATTACATACACAGTGATGAAAACGTACTGCAGACAGAAACACTGTAATCCGCCGTCTCTGATCCTCCAAGCTCTCGGATACACAACTCTTAACTCGATTTGGATAACTGTTCCTTAAACACAAATGATATCCTTTTGTAAGTATTGAGTAAATACGAGAATGTTTACTGTAAGCAAGAGGTTCACTTTTTTTGGGGGGGAGGGATTTTCAAGGCCCACATGTAATGAAATACTTCAAATTAAAAAATGTCTCATTTATTGAAATATCAAGTTCCAGATCGATAACATTAAATAGCATCAAGTTCAAAAATGAAGGGAATAAAAGTGCATCTCGAAGCCATGTAAACAACAACGACATGCCTTTTTGCTAAGTGTCTGATTTAAATATCGGACACGATGAGATGCAGACCCCTGCTAAGAGGGTCTCCCGGATTTCTCCCAGATTTCGGTACTCTAATGTGGACGGGTATTGTGTATATAACCTGATTTGGATCACATCCACCAGACAGTTCACGTATTTTCTTTCTGATTTTGATGAAACAGGTGGATCAACTGTCTGATTATCGCCATCCAGAAATATAAGAAGTTTCAGCAGAATCCAGCAGATACTGAGACCGGTGCGTGCCATCAGATCTCCTTCTGTTAGAAAGAACAGACAGTTGTGTTCGTGTGGAAGTAATGCTTTCAATCAGACACTAGTCGGTTTATTGCAGATGGTGCGTGTGTGTGTGTGTGTGTGTGTGTGTGTGTGTGTGTGTGTGTGTGCGTGTTTCGACAGAGTGCTACAGTGAGACAGAGTCCGAGGAGGACGGCTCACATTCGCCACGCCTCCTAAAGAAAAAAACCTCACCGGTGAGAAGAAAGAGGACACATGCATGATGATGATGGGGAAGGGGTAGTTCAGTGGGAAGAGGTAGTTCAGTGGGAAGAGGTAGTTCAGTGGGAAGAGGTAGTTTAGTGGGGAGGGGCAGTTCAGAAGGCAGGGGTAGTTCAGTGGGAATTTGTAGTTGTTCAGTGGTGAATGGGTACCGCAGTCGAAAATGTTAGGTCAGGGGAGGGGGTAGTTAAGTGGAAAGAGGTCACTCAGTGGGGAGATGTAGTTTAGTGGAAGGGGTAGTTTATTACAGAGGGGTAGGTTAGTGGAAAGGTGCAGTTTGTGTGGTTAGGGATAGTTCACTGGCAATGGGTAGTTCATTGGAAATGGATAGTTGTTCAGTGGTGAATGTGTAGCTCAGTGAGGAGGGGTAGTTCAGTGGGAGGGGTAGTTTAGTGGGGAGGGGTAGTTCAGTGGGAGGGGTAGTTTAGTGGGGAGGGGTAGTTCAGTTAGGAGGGTAGTTTAGTGGGAGGGTAGTTCAGTTAGGAGGGTAGTTTAGTGGGAGGGGTAGTCCAGTGGGGAAGGGGTATTTTAGTGGGAGGGTAGTCCAGTGGGGAAGGGGTATTTTAGTGGGAGGGTAGTTCAGTGAGGAGGGGTAGTTTAGTGGGAGGGTAGTTCAGTGAGGAGGGGTAGTTTAGTGGGAGGGGTAGTTTAGTTGGGAGGGGTAGTTAAGTGGGGAGGGGTAGTTAAGTGGGGAGGATGTTGAACTTGCCCAAGGCACTTAAACCTCAACTGCTCAGTTGTATGATTGAGATAATTGTAATTTGCTCTGGATAAGGAGGCAAAATGCTGTAAATGTGATGATGATGATGATGATGATGATGATGATGATGTTAGAAATAAAACAGAAACACGCAAGATAATTTCCACTTCCAATGTTGCAGCTTTACATTTAGTTTTTTTGCCGTCTCTTGTGATAGAAGCTGCAGTCGAACACACTCCCTCGAGCTCTGGGCAAGAAAATCAAACCACCAGGAGGCGGTACTGTAAACACAATACCAGGAGGGGGCAGAAAAGCTACAGGTACACGACCGCACTGAGCAGTTGAATTCTCAGAACAGTTCTGTTCTATGTGCTGTATTCGTTAATATGAATCACAACAGTGTCCTGTGTGTGTGTGTGTGTGTGTGTGTGTGTGTGTGTGAGACATGTGTTTGTCCAGTTCCAGTAATGCGAATGATCTAATAAAAATACGTAATATAAACTGACTATTAAAAAAGACATTTTAAAACTGTAATGTATGTACGGACACTTCGGGACCACCTGTAGACATTCCGTGTTCCTCTCGTCATTCTCGTCACGTTCAGGAACGGTGGACGAGATGGGCGAGCTGTTTAACAAGCTAAAGGAAGGAGGAGTGTCTCTGATTGGCCAAAATCAGCCCATGACTCACGACCAACTGCGCAGGTCGTTCATCCGACGGAACAAAAATCCCGTCATCAACGAGAAGGTCCACACGCTCCGCGCCCTTCAGAGCACGCTCAAGGTCACACACACATACACACACACACACACACACACACACACACACACACGTCGCAAAAGTCTATTACCTGATATACATATACATACATCCCATTCCAGACGAAGTTTTGTACAGTATTCTTCCGTAGTTGTGTAGTTGCGCAGCCTATGCGGAGTTTATCTGCTTGTTTATTGGTTGACGTGTCTTATGACCTCATAAAAGACATACGCCACCAGATTTAGCCAACGAAAGGTGCCGATTGGATATCGGTACACGATTTTAAACATTGTCAAACATTAACTTAAATGTGTCTCGCTCAACGTGTCCCCTGCACAGGCGAAGGAGGCGGAGCTACAGATCATCAATAAGCTTCTGGAAGATTCCGGTCTGACGCCGCAGACATTCCGCCAGTGGAAGCAACTCAACGAGGACCTCTACCAGGAAATTGAGAAAATCGCCGTCGAGAAAAACCGTGACCAGTTGAACCCCGAAGTGAGAAGTTCCACCGCTGATGACGACGGGGCGTGTCGACTCAGCCTGAGCGACGGAGAGCAGCTGGTGGACGCCGAGTTCCTTAGCGACGGAGACTCCGGCCTCGGGCCTGAACGCTTGGCTCTGGTGGGCGACACAGGGCGTAGCGAAAGAGCAGACAGCGGCTCCTCTGAAAGCTACTTCTTCATCTGAGATTCGTTAATTTGAATAGCCTCTTTTTCCGAAAGGGGCGGGACTTGTGCTGCTCTGTCGAGCGGATTCTTATAAGAAACGATCGGTTTCTGCGACTTTCGGCGGAATTTGTATATATATATTTTTTTTTTAAGCTAACTCCCTATTTCTATTCTATTCCATTGCTATTTCTAGGAGAAATAGCTGGCTAAGGTTTCGCTCACAATATTTTCAGCGAAACTCCAGAAAAATTATGGAATTATCAATCTTTCGATCCATAGGACAGTAGTGTTCCTGTGCATCTTTATCCCAAGATGGAGCTCACATCAGCAGCCCAAGTCCAGCGTGATCAGTATTTATTTCCTCGCAGTACAGTTAACATCCCAACTCCGACGCAGAAACAAATTCTGACGGAAAGAACGCATTGAAGACTCAAAGTGAAGCACCTGAACCTGGACTCAGGAAGGAGAAGAACAACATCCCAGATACGAGTTTCTAACTCAAACTCATACGAGTCGAAATTCATGATCGTTCCGAAAAAGTTTCATTGTAAATAATCTTGTAAGAAATTGTATTTGTATATATATAAAAAAAAAATAATACAAATAGAACAAAGTGCCCGCGCGGATATTTTACAGGGCCTTTATTTTTGTAGGCAGTACATTTTCGAGCGGCAAATTTACAATATTTTATATGTTTTTTTTTCACGTTTGTCGATTATATGTGCAATGAGGCGGAGGAAAGGAATTCGCGGAAACGCATTACGTCACGGAACAAAACGATGTATCCAATAGGAGTATCGAGTGATATTTTGTAAGTTGTATATGTTAAAAGAAATTTGAATAAGTCTTGTTTTATTGTAAATAAAATGCCCACCGTTTACCAAAGATCCATTCTGTTCATCTCGTTACTTATTAGAAACCTTTCTGAATTTCTTATTTTGTGATTCAAATCAGATATAAATCACAAAAGCTGAATATCACCATATTTTTCACATATACTACATAAACACCTGACCATAAGGTTGGTATGTGCTTTTGTAAACATCCCATTTTCTGTTAGAATAAATTTCAGTCTTCTGGGAACAAAATTCTGTGGAGATTTTTGTAAGATTCATTGAGAGTGTTTGTAAAGTCAGCGCTCACATTTATCATGTTCATTAAAGTTTAGGACTCTATAGCAGGAGATCTTCCACTCCAAACCACCGAAAGCAGATTTTTACGGTCAAGCAGGTTTGGGTTTAGTGCGAATAAAAAAAATAAAAATGCGCCTCCAGGTTTGTGGTAACGGTTTCGTGAAAAAACACACGGCTGGAAAAGTCAGGTGCCAATACTTTTGTCCATATTGAGTATTTCTAGATTAATATTTCTACAAATTATAGTTAAATTTTTGACCGACACAAATAAATTGACTTGGGAACCTCCAACACTCGATCTAGTGTATTCGTTTTCCGTCCCCAGGAAGAACATCTCAAATCATTTTTATTTTTATTGATTTATTTTTAAAACCAAGAAAACCACGAAAAAATTCATTATTACATCCAAAGACATCGTATACAACTATGTGTCTCCAAACCTATATGGAAAGAACCACATGTGGCTGGAAAAGTCGTATTTAGAGATCGTATATCGAATTATTTAGCAACACTACAAAATATATATATACACAGCGGAACCTCGATACTCGCGACACTTTTCATTTGAAAGCGGACCAACAGTAAACTTTCATTCAGCTTCTCCCATTAGGGGGCGCCACAGCGGATCCTCCGCATGTTTAATTTGGCACACGTTTTTTATACAGGAAGCCCTTCCTAACGCAACCCTCCACCTTTATCCTGGCTTGGGACCGGCACTAAGAGTGGCTGGGGTTGGTTCCCTGACCGGGAATCGAACCCGGGCCGCAGCGGTGAGAGCGCCACATTCTAACCACTAGACCACCAGGGAACCGAAAGTTCGGAGTAACATTTAAAAAAAGAGTTTGTACTAATAAATGACGTCAAAATGTTTAAAAACTTTTAATATTGTATTATTCGTTTAAAGTAGTAAATAAAACCTTTCTGACAAGTAATTCACAATTTGTGTTGAGTTTACACTAATACATGTACAATTCCCATTGAAAAAGGAACCCAAAAGGTCACGATTTTTTGTTACTGGCGAGGGGTCGTAAACGTAACCCCCGCGAGGATCGAGGTTGCACTGTATTCTCATATTTCTTACAAGGTGCGTTTTATTCGAATTTCACTTTCTAACAGTTGAGAAATGTCTACAGGACTGACGAGGCACAATGCGTAGCACATCACACCTACACGCTAAAGTCCGGTATAAGGCCAAAAAAAATAAGGCTTTTAAACGCTTTCGAATTGTACAGATCGAAAGAACGATTTTATGAAGTAAAACACCGTGGCTGTTACATACTGTATGAATATTCAATGATCGAACAAATGTCAAACAGTCGAATTAGCCTTAAATGCTATTTTATACATTGTAAATAATACCTTGAATAATAATATTAATACAAAGAACACAAATACTACAAGTACCAATAATAACGCTAATAATGCGTAGGTGATTTATACCTCAAGATGGAATGAATACTGACATCCATAAACACACCAAGCAGCACGAATCATCTACCGCTAGCTGTTTTTGCTTCTCTTAGCCTAAACGGAGTAGCAGTGTGCAGGGTTTTTGGTACGAATAACACAAAAACATTCTATAAACAGATGAATATACACTGATAGCGGCGTTGTTCATCCTTTTTCCAATGTCCACTTATATAGGAATATATCGCATAACCAGAGCTGGTACAAGATCAGGGCTGGTGTATATAAACTAAGAGTGTGTTTGAAACACTCTGAGCACATGGGGGTTATTAGTATGAACCTGCCACAAGGGGTGGGCAAAATTGCGTAACTTGGGCTAGGAATATAATATACGGCAAAGAGTTCATTATTTGTTGTGAAAGGAAAAAAAATTTCAGTGCTGCATCACCAGTAACTTCACAATGATCAAGTGTGATATTCTCAATCATCTCAAGTATGTAATTTAGATCCCACTCCTGACATGATCTTGGGGAGGTGGGAGCTCAATGGTTAAAGCTCTGGGTTACTGATTGGAAGGTTTGGGGATCAAGCCCCAATATTGCCAAGCTGCCGCCCTTGTGGCTTAATGTGTAATTACATCATGTTTAAATATTGCATTGGCTGGAAGTTAAATCATGTTTCACTACTCATCCGAGCAGCTTCTGCAGTTTTAGACTTCTGGACAACTGCAACAGGAATACTGAGAATCTTCACAAATCCATTGATTTTCGCCCTTGTGCACAGAGGTTTCTCTAGATTCTTTAAAACTTTTGATGATATGTAATGATGAGATATTCAACAGGGTTGCAAATGGACATCGAGGAACATTATTCGGAAATCATTCCACAATTTGTACAGTGAAGCTCCGCCCCATCTTAACTTCTGAGATACGCTATTTATACCCATTCATCATTCTGACCTGTTGCTATTTAACCCAATGGGTTGCAAAATCTTTCGCCAATATGTTTAATTTAAATAACATTTACTTTTTCCAGACTTTTTGCCCCGTCCCAACTTTTTTGAGACGTCTTGCAGCCATCAAATTTAAAATGACCTAATTTTTTTCTTAAAATGTGACATTTTTTTGTATATTCTACTGTTAATAAAATATTGGTTTATGACAGTTGCAGATCGTTTCATTTTGTTTCTACACACCGTACCAACTTTTTCAGAATACGGGATGTAGATTGCATTGTTTTTTTTCCAGCAGGAAATCACACTGACAGCCTTCGCCTTTGTAATTGCCTTATCATGTTGCCGGCAATATTTGATCTCTAATTATATCTGTGATCAATTGGACGCCCTCACAAATGGGATCTGTGATCATCCTGCCTTAAAAAGTTGCCTCTCTTTTTGACCTCTTTATCTATTTATAATAAAACCTTATTAAATATTCTGGGAGCTTAGAGTACTCCTCACACCAACCCTGAGCCATTCATTAAAATATAGAAATCATTCAATGAGTAGAATTGAGGCCTGAAAACCAGCGTTGGCAATAAAAACAAGCCGGTTCAGGAGGCAACAGGAGAAAGAACCTTTTTGTGAAGAGTTGTAGTTATTTTCTGCTCACACACCCTGCACTTATCATTACAGTTTTTCTCAGTTGCTTTGGAGCGTTTCTCAGATCAGAAATGAAATTCTCAAAACTACTTATTCAGCCTCCACATCATGTCGTCACATGTGCAAATCATAAAAGCAATTTCTCGTTGCTTCGATCAAATTGCGAACACTTTGCTACATTCCTTTAATCGATTGTGTATGTTTTTTGTAAATGTGTTGAAGTGATGAATTGTGCAGATGAATCTCGAATGTCAATAATAAGGGCGAGTGAGCGGCATCAGATCAACCAATGATCAACTAGATCTCTAAAACAGGTCAAAGGTGAATCCCGTGAACCTTCAATTGACAGAGCAAAACACAGAATTACAATTTCTGAAAATGGATGAACAACCAGGAAACGAACGAAGACTATCCCAGTACAGTAGGAGTGTGAATCTTGTCTCTAGCAATCAAAATCCCACATACAGTAATGTGTACATTTGTGCTGTTAAAATTCATTAGATGCCAAACAGAAGAAAATTCTGCCAGGTGCATATTTAATTATTGTAATCCAAACCATTGATTGTGTAGATTCCATCATACTGGCAACACGACTTAACATTTTGACGATGTTGTTTGTATAAATTCTGATGCCAATGAAAAGAACAAGCTTTTGGAAGTAATTGTGTTTCGAGAACAAATTGTACTTACTGGTTTGCAAATAGTGGTTGAAGAAATACTGCAAAGTAACTGAGAAAAACTGTAAGCAAGCTCTGTCTAGCTGCATGGGCCAAGATGGGAAACCATGGGCTCATGCCTTTGTTTCTTTTGTAGGATCAGGTTTGTGGTGAGACAACTGAGCACATGGTGAGAGAACCTACCCTGAACATGATGTGGGCCGTCATGTACACATTCACTGACACCCATGGGCAACTTAGTATAGCCAATCCTCCTACCTGCATGTTTTTAGGATGTGGGAAGGAGCAGAAGAACCCGCAAGAAACCTACATTTCGGAGGGAACATGCAGAACTTGGTAACCTGAGCTCTGGTTCAAGCCAGGAATCCTTGAGACAGCAGCACTACCTGCTGCACTTTACATTCTTTACAATGATCCAAGCAGTTACAACAGTGTTTGATGAGTCCTGATTGTCCCTTCTTTCTCATCTTCTCATGAGGCCTTGTCTAGCAGCTGACTTCGTAAGCATTCATCACGATCTCCCTCCGTACCTGTTTGGGGCGAAGTGGGCATTGTGGCCGGCCAACTCCAAACAAGAGCGCAAGACCTCCGAGGACCTGCACACATGCACCAACCCAGCCAAAATACAGAGATCCGGCCGGGTGTAGCGTCAGACTGGGCAACTTGTGCAAGTCAAGACCTTGGAAGTCCGACATGTTTGACACAAGCTCCACTCCCAGATCGGGCAAATGATGAGTGTAGATGCTCAACGCCGCCAGGCTGAGAACTCCTGCGAGTGCCACCAGCAATCCTCCGGCTCCTGCTACGTTTCTGAGCGGTGTGTCCGTCCAACACCGAGCTCCAACACTGGCGAGAACAATCCCCGAACCGCACAGGAACAAGGACGAGAGAACGAGTCCCCGAGTGGCAAGGACTCGTGAATCGTGTTGGTACGGCCCAGATACAGGCCAGCATTCTCGTAATTCTGAGTGCACCACCTGCAAGCAGCTTTCCCATAGTCCATCAGACCGGAGGAGAAGAAGCTCGATGCCCCTGGCTTCACCAACACCAGTCCCGACCCTCCCCAGACGAGCCTGGCCTTCCCGCCACTGGGGTGTGATGGCTGCAGTAAACACAAGCACCAGTCCCAAGGGAGCGAAAACAATGCCAGTCACTATTGAAGCTGGCGTGTGCATTGTGGGTAATTGGGGTCGCAGCAACAAAGAAATGTTTTTTTTTTTCGTTTCAGTTCTCAATGAATGATTCACCTGATGAGAACATCAGAACCAGAATTAGTTTACATACCACATCGCCCCATATAATGAATGTAAAAAAATCTACTAATATAAAAATACACACATTTATGTAACAAATTCGAGATATCATAAACAAGATGATCACTTACATGCCGAGGAAAAATTCCAGGACTTTTCTGCCATCCAAATGTGCAAGAATCATATGTGTGATCAGAGCAAATCCGATCATTTTGCGCGTGTGTGTGTGTGTGTGTGTGTCAGACTCCGTCGGTCCTTCTCTCCTCCAAGCTCAAATACAGAATGGCTCTAAACATCATCGTTACTCCTGGCAACCAGCAGACTGGAGGTGAATGTCTGTCTGTTGCTAAGAGACGGTAACCTAGACGATCTCCTGGCTACGTGCCGCTTTACCCATTTGCGCTGGTTTTAGTGCGTTGAGCTACAAGTGTGTGCCCTTGTTGCTCAGGACGTCATGTCTATATGCACATATATGTGTGAATATTTGTCTGGATTTTGAAAGACAGTATTGGAGGATAGTCTCTTTCTCTTTCTCTTTCTCTCTCTCTCTCTTTCTCTTTCTCTCACACTCACAGACATACACACACGCAGACATTCATGCAAGTAAATGTGTAAGTCCTCCTTAACAAAAAACCAAGGTCAGTAAAGTTGTCTTGCAAAAATATATAAAAAAATGACATCTCAGTTTCATTTACAACAATACAAAGATATTAAACATGAGAAGTCAGATTGAGACAAAATGATGTAAGACTGAATGAGACAGAATGATGGAATGGGACAGAATACTTATGAGACAGAGATCTGGGATGGATTGGTTTGGGAAAATGTTTATTGTTGAAAGTGCTACACAAATAAAATTGTTTTAAAAATCAGACAAAATTATAATCCAATATCGTTTCAAGTTTTATGCACTATAATAAAATTATGCATACACTTGAACTTGGAAGCCCAAACCTGTTCCAGCATGGCGATGCCTCTGTGCACAAAGTGAGCTTCTTGAAGATCTGGTTTACATGCTTTCAAAATCTTGAGTGGTCTGCTATAGAGCTCTGATCTCATCCCTACTGAGCACCTTTGGGATGAATGTGAACGCTGACTGCACCCCAGGCCTAAATTGATATTATTCAACAATACGTTTGTCTGGGCACAACATAATCCAAGATACACCCCAGTCAAGTAAGACCGCTTTATGCTCCCTACACGCATGTTGCTATTCACTGGAAAGAGATTTAAGTAAATTACCCAAATGTATAGCTGTGGTTAGAGGCACATGATCAGACGTGGCAAATTTATAATTAATCCTAATGGCATCCAATAAATCTTGTGCATCAGCTGTGCAAATGCAATGACCTAACCATGAAGTTGTACACCATGCCTCACTAGGCATGTGAGTGTAACAATTGACAGGTAAATGCACCATAGTGGACAGAATCAGTTCATCAGTTGCCCTCTGTTATCAGAACAGAATTGCTTCAGATCATTGGCAAATAAAGAGACATCTGCATTAATAGCACCAACAATAGAAAAGCATGTAGGAGTGTTATCCTAAAAAAAAAACATAGCACATAACATAACATAACCACAGCCAACCTTATTGAGATGTTCATCTTCATTCTGAGAACTCTCATAGGCTTTATAGATGTTCAGAATGATGCATTTTTTTACAACCCTTATTGAACTCAATTCCCATCGCCCAGTCAACATCCAACCTGACCACCTTAATTAGCTGATCGAACTTTTTGTGCGATAGAATGGCAACGCTGGCGGGTATTTCCGGGGAGTTCAATCTTTCCAAGTCCTGTTTGGGTATAAAAGTCTCTTAAACATACATGGGTGTCTGGTATAAAACTAAATGAATAAATAATAATGTTCTGTCGCACAATCCTTAGGCATTGTATGACAGAACATTAATATTTATTAATTTAGTTTTATACCAGACACCCACTTGGCTGCTGCTCTCCTGTAAAGCTACAGGTGTAATGTCAGATACTGAGTGCTGATGCTGCAGATCAGCCCGTCATCCTGATCCACAAACTGCGCTCTCACATTTACATTTACATTTGTAGCTTTTAGCAGACGCCCTTGTCCAGAGCGACATACAAAAGAGCTTTGAGTCTCCAGTAATGAATAAATCTACACTGGTATGCCAGATTACAAACTAAATATAAATATAACTCTTGAATTCTACCAAGCAAACTTGTCAAGAGCTAATTTAAGTGTTTCAGGAAGAGGAAGGTCTTCAACCGTCGCTTGAAGATAGTCAGGGACTCTGCTGTACGGGCGTCTAGGGGAAATTCATTCCACCACCTCGGTGCCAGAACAGAGAAGAGTCTTGAAGTTGTCTTACCTCTCATTCTGAGGTCTCTAAGGTAAGATGGTGCTGGTCCATTTTTGGCCTTGTAGGCAAGCATCAGTGTTTTGAATCTGATACGTGCAGCTACTGGAAGCCAGTGAAGGGAGCGCAGCAGTGGGGTGGTGTGGGAGAACTTGGGCAGATTGAACACAAGTCGTGCAGCTGTGTTTTGGATCATTTGCAGTGGACGAATAGCGTTCACCTGCCAGCAGAGAGTTGCAGTAATCCAGTCTTGAAATGACAAGAGACTGAACAAGCACCTGGGCAGCCTGTGTGGACATAAATGGTCGAATCCTTTGGATGTTGTAGAGAAGAAATCGACAGGAACGAGACACATTAGCGACATGTAAGAAGAAGGACAGTTGATTGTCCATAGTTACCCCAAGGTTACGAGCAGTGGCTGAAGGGGAGAGCAGAGAGTCATGAAAAGTTATACTGAGATCTTGAACTGGAGCTCTCACTATTAACTTGTTTGGAAGCCACAAAATAATGGCCAAAGTTGGGGATTGTACGTCTGCTACTTCGTTACACTCAGCAGTAACATGGAACAACTGGATCTACTGTGGGTTGAATCTTCCGACATGTCACCAAATTTACCCATTCTCTCATTCAAATAGGAATAGAGTGTGTCAGCATCCAAACTAGGAGAAAATCTAGTAGCAAACACACTCTCCAATTTAGTTTTGACCACTTTGCTTTTAGTGCTGCAACCAATTACTCCATTTATTCATTGATTATTGAGGTTAAGGTTACATAAATACAAGCCTAATTCCAAAAGAAGTTGAGATTTTATGTAAATTATGTACATTTCTGCATCTATTACAATAGCATAGCCTCAGAGTCCAGATCATGAAACAAAAAGTACAACAAAGAAGACCAAAGAAGACAAAGAATGCCCCTTTCACAAACACGCCTTCGTAATGCAAAAAAACCCATTAAATGCAGGAAGTCACAGCTCTACCTCTGCCATGTTAATCTGTATTCTATGTGACTCTCAGGACACGCCTCGGTCTCCGTAGTGTTGTGATACGTCATATTCACATAGCAGCAGCGGTTTAGCGCTGAGAAATCGATTTAAATATCAAATATTGGTCACAAATTATTAATCAAAGTATATCAAATCTACTACTAGTTATATAAATAAATAGTTTTTTCATCGATGCAAAATGTTTAAAACGATGCATGAACTTTTATGCCGATGCACCAGTGCGAACAAAGCTTATAGTGAGTAAACATTTGTTTTCTTGTAAGTATTAATGGAATGACAAATTTTAAAGTGTGTGTGAATAGATCACTTCATCTCTAAGGCATGAAATATGGGCAGACAACAATGCAACAACAGAATAGTTCGAATATAAAACAACAGCGGGCGAGTTGTGTTTGTGTACACATTCAGCTGAAATGTTTATCATGCCATTATCGCTTCGTGTCATCGTAGCCTTGTCAGTGCTGGTATAAGTACTGGTGCATTAACGTCTCAAACACGCATTTAATAATAGTTCAGGAAACACAGATATTCATGGTGCCATGGCAACACAGGAACAAACACCGATGGAAACAGAGATATGCTTTGTTTAATAAGCCTCACACACACCCACACACACACTGTCTTGTGTTTTTTAGACATGCAGGGTTTCAGTATTATAGTACACAAGGTATTATTTTGCACAAAGCATTTGCACTAATGGCAGCTCCTCCTGCTACAACACTTGAATGACAATGACAATCTTTCCCTATTTGAAATACATTATGTGGATAAAAGTATTGGGACATCTGACTTTTCCAGCCATATCTGCATCCTCACAAACCTTTACCTCAAATTTGGAACATCGTATAGGATAGTATGGGACATCCTTGAATGCCATAGCACAACATTTTACCTTCATTTGAACATTGAACCTGTTCCAGCATGACAACGTCCCTTTGCAAGAATACCAGCACCATGCAGATATGCTTTCCATGGGTTGGAGTGGAAGATCTATAGATCTTCAAACTCTATTGAACACCTTAGGGATGAATCTTTGGAGTGGAGTTTATTATATTAGTAAATGGAGACTAAATGTGGAATGGGATGTTCAAAATTAGATGTTTATAGTAAAAATTATTATAAATTTTGATTGTTTAAAGCACATTTTCACCCACTTTTTCCTTATTTTTGTCATTTGTTTCAGATTTGTTTTGCATTTGAGACTTGCATATGTTGATTCACTGATTGCATCACACATTTTCATTGTTTAAGTCATGTAAAGCTGATTTCTACTCGTCATATTTACATTACAGCACAGTGAAATGAAAACCTGTTTCCAAGTGGCACATTTTCATTTGTTACCCGATCCTTGATTATTCTGCCTCTACCAACACAGGCCTTTTGTGGAAAAAATTGGACACCCCTGCCATACTGTTTATTAAAATCTGGTGCTATTGCTATTTGTTTTCCTTATAGTCCCTTTGTTAGATGGTGCATTTCTGGCCAAAATATTTTGTTTTTTTTGTTTTCGGTCTTTGACTTGCATTTTTCTTCTGCGTAATGTATTTTTCGTTACATCATGATGAAGTTAAAACAAATGAAAAAGTAAAAAAATATAAGAACACACACACAACATCCCAATCCTGATCCATCTCAGAATTTGCAACTTTTACACACACCTGTTTTCTGTTTCTTTCAATCAACTCAGGTGTATGTAAGAAACTCAGTGAGAAATGTTCTTTTGTGAATTGACAATGAGCATTACAATTATGTTACAATGACACAGCATTAACTGCTGTGGCTTATTTATTCTGCAGAAGAGGCGATACCACCGTTACCAATTTTTCCGTTCATTGAATACTAATGTTGCTTCTACTTTGTAACATAACTGTTTTTTTTTTTTTTTGTTTGTTTGTTTTTGTTAATTACAGTTTTTCTCAGTTATTTTGGAGCTTTTTCAGATCAGAAATGAAATTCTCAAAACTACTTGTTCAACCTCCACATCATTTAGTCACTTGTGCTCATAAGAACATTTCTTGTTGCTTTGATCAAATTTCAAATGCTTTTGTACAAACCCGATTCCAAAAAAGTTGGGACACTGTACAAATTGTGAATAAAAACAGAATGCAATGATGTGGAAGTTTTAATAATTTTATTCAGAATACAACATAGATGACATATCAAATGTTTAAACTGCAAAAATGTATCATTTTAAGGGAAAAATAAGTTGATTTTAAATTTCATGGCATCAACACATCTCAAAAAAGTTGGGACAAGGCCGTGTTTACCACTGTGTGGCATCCTCTCTCCTTTTTATAACAGTCTGCAAACATCTGGGGACTGAGGACACAAGTTGCTCAAGTTTAGGAATAGGAATGTCCCATTCTTGTCTAATACAGGCTTCTATTTGTTCAACTGTCTCAGGGCTTCTTTGTCACATCTTCCCCTTTATGATGCGCCAAATGTTTTCTATGGCTGAAAGATCTGGACTGCATGCTGGCCATTTCAGTACCCGGATCTATCTTCTACGCAGCCATGATGTTGTAATTGATGCAGTATGTGGTCTGGCATTGTCATGTTGGAAAATGCAAGGTCTTCCCTGAAAGAGATGACGTCTGGATGGGAGCATATGTTGTTCTAGAACTTGGATATACCTTTCAGCATTGATGGTGCCTTTCCAGATGTGTAAGCTGCCCATGCCACACGCACTCATGCAACCCCATACCATCAGAGATGCAGGCTTCTGAACTGAGCGCTGATAACAACTTGGGTTGTCCTTATCCTCTGTAGTCCAGACGAAATGGCAGTTTTCCAAAAAGAACTTTTGACTCGTCTGACCACAGAACAGTTTGCCACAGTCCACAGTCCGCCTGCGCTTCTGGATCATGTTTAGATATGGCTTTTTTTTTTTACCTATAGAGTTTTAGCCCGACAATGTTTTCTGAAAGTATTCCTGAGCCCATGTTGTGATTTCTATTACAGTAGCATTCCTGTATGTGATGCAGTGCAGTCTAAGAGCCGAAGTTCACGGGCATCCAGTATGGTTTTTCAGCCTTGACCCTTACGCATAGAGATTGTTCCAGATTCTCTAAATCTTTGGATGATATTATGCTCTGTAGAAGATGGCGGTGCCTGTGTCTCTAGCGACGGTGATTCCAGAGAGGGAGGAGCTGGGACCGGAGGTAAGATCAAAAACCGCCTCAGAACCTGCCTCGGTCCACTGTGGAGACCACCTCTCGCCGTCGCAGAGAGCACAGGTCACAGAATTACAGCAAGAGTTTGCGGACGTGTTCTCTCCCCTGCCTGGGCGGACGAATCTAATAGAACACCATATCGAGACATCTCCCGGGGTCGTGGTGCGCAGTCGCCCGTACCGCCTGCCCGAACACAAAAAGAACGTGGTACGGGTGGAACTTCAGGCAATGCTCGACATGGGGGTGGTCGAGGAGTCCCTCAGCGACTGGATCAGCCCGGTGGTCTTGGTTCCCAAGCCCGACGGGTCGGTCTGGTTCTGTGTGGACTATCGTAAAGTCAACGCGGTGTCGAAGTTTGACGCGTATCCAATGCCTCGCATCGCTGAGCTGCTTGATCGGTTAGGCGCGGCTCGCTTTTATTCGACACTGGATCTAACCAAGGGATATTGGCAGATCCCCTTGATGCCAATATCCCGGGAAAAACGGCTTTCTCCACTCCGTTCGGTTTACACCAGTTCGTCACACTTCCGTTCGGTTTGTTCGGAGCCCCGGCAACGTTTCAATGTCTGATGGATCGGATTCTCCGTCCCCACAACGGTTACACCGCTGCGTATTTAGATGACATTGTCATTTATAGCAATGACTGGCAGCGGCATCTGCAACATCTCAGGGCGGTCCTGCGGTTTTTGATTGACAAGACGGCAGCGATTGCGGCCTGTCCGAGACCTAAGACCAAAAAGGAGGTGAGACGGTTTCTGGGGCTGGCAAACTATTACAGGAGGTTCATCCCTATGTTTTCGGACATCACCAGCTCGCTGACCAATCTCACTAAAAAGGGGAGCTTCTGAGAGAAGGTGGAGCAGTCGAGCAGTGCTGGAGGATCTCAGACAGCGTGGTCTCTGAGGTAAGATGGTGCTGGTCCATTTTTGGCCTTGTAGGCAAGGTGTGTAGGCTATTAAACCTTTTTCTGGTAAATGTGACTTGAAGTGATGAATTGTGCAGATCAATCTCGAATGTCATTAATGAAGGCGAGTGAACAGCATCAAATCAAGCAATAGTCAACTTGTTCTCTAAAACAGGTCAAAGGTGAATCTCTTGAACCTTCAATTGGCAACAGAATAAAACACAGAATTACAACTTTCTGAAAATGTATGAACAACCAAGAAATGAACAGACACTAATACAGTGCAGTAAAAGTGTAAAATTCAGCATCGTGCGTTTTCAATCATTAAAACCCAACCAGTAATTTATATCAGGAAATACTGAAAGTGTGCGCCATCATACTGACAACACGACTAAACAATTTAACGATTTTGTATGTGAACAATGACAAAGGGACTTTTTATTTTAATGGGAATGGGATGTTCACTGAATACTTTCTTTTGGGAGATGAACTAGAGATTTTAACAAAAGTTCAGGCTTTTGCAAGAAATCCAGTGTATTGTGCTGTTTGCAAATATTAAGGATGATTCAAGAAAATCTCCAAAGCAACAGAAAAAACTGTAATTATTTTTTTTTAAGAGGTCCCGTTATACTTGACTTGTATAATTTGTATATACTTGTATAATGACTTGTTGTTGTAGTGTTGGTGTACAATTTGATTTGTATCTAAGGAAATAAAACCTCACAAATCAACTGTTTGTGGCTTTTTTACTCATCTTGGTGATGAGGACTAATATATCTTTGAACCTACGTTCAATACAAGTCAAATTTACTGGTTTACTTGTGGTGCTATTTTGCATTTTGTGTATTTGTTCTACACTGTCTTGTGTTGTTTTGTCTGTTTTGTCTGCACTTTATGTGGCGAGGACACTAACTAGTCCTCAAGTCTGAGTTTTTCTGTTATGTAGCTTTATGTTGTTTAATGTAGCACCAGGGTCCTGGAGGAACGTTGTTTTATTTCACTGTGTACTGCGTCAGCTACAGTATATATAGTTAAAATGACAATAAAAAGATTCTTGACTTGACTTGACTTGACTTGAAATACTCAAGTAATGTTCAAAACAGATACTCTAAGACTTTCTCAGGATCTATACTTTTACTCAAGTATGATTTTCAGGTACTCGTTACACCTCGTCAATTGTTGAAGGTTCACTGAAAAACCCTAGAAAAGGTGCCTAAATGATGCCACAAAATACAAAGCTATACTAGCAGTCAGCGAAATCCCAGAAATGTATCATAATTAATCCAAATGAGTCTTCATTTCTCTTCATGTTTATGACAATTGACAAAATGATAATTTTTTACATCTTTTTTTATTATTATTAATTTTCCTTATAAAAGTAGACGAAATACAAAAGCAAACAGGGTAAATGTTGCAAAATTCCAACGATATACAATGGAAACACAAAGCGGTTGAAATGCTTGTGATGTGAAATCCGAATAGACGAAAGAATTCCACAAAACACCTCAGATCATCAATCCGAACTTCAACAAAGATTTTTAAAAAATTTGTTGTGGTTCTTTTTTCTTTCCCTCTTTTTTTTTTTAAACTAAATGTGGGAGGACGAGAGGCTACATCGCCGTGAAACCCGTAATGCTTGTGCAGCCTCGAAATGTGCGGAGTCGGCGGTGAGCGACTGGAAAAGTCACGCGCTACTGATTTTTTCACGGGTGAAACACTGAGACAGAAATGCAGCTCCGCAGGCAGGAAATGTGCGACGTTAGAACTTTTACAACTGCCCCGGTTTGGACTTTGGACAATTCCTGATATGTCAAACAGGCAGGCTAGTGTGAAGCGACAGAGTACAGAAGTGTATGAACCTTCCTAGCGCTAGGCGGCGCATACGTGAAGCTAAAGGAATCGACACAAGCGCAATGCGTAAAGCGATACCACTACCATGTACTGTTTTTCCTTCCACAGAAATGATGAGCCCATACAAAGCAGCGATAATAAGGGGGCGGGGCAGACATTGCAAATATTAAGAAATATTAAGAAATCGCATCTATCGTATCATAAGACTTCCAAAGTTTTATACATTTTGTTAACAAATATTTTCACTTGCATTTACAATTGTTATTTACAACTCGTTCATTTTGTTCAGCGCATCGTAATTGCTTACAGGTTTAAAAAAAACAACAACAATAATTAAGAAAAAACGGGGGAAATAAATGGTATTTACAGAGGTAATGAAGATGGTGCTGATGCTGATGTGTAGCTGTAAACCTGCAGCGCTTTATTGTCCCCCTGGCGACAGCTTTGAACCATAAAAAAATACAAATAATACAATTCTCTCTGAGATGTGGCAGTGCTTTCTGATTGGCAGGCTTGCGAGACACTGCCAGTGAAGGGGGCGGGACTTGGAAGGTGATGTAGGTCACTCATAACTCGAGTAGCGTGACTTGGAACTGACTGGGCATGAACTCGGTGATCTCGATGAGGAAGGCGGAATGGTTGCTGTAATGTTCGATGATGTTGTCGTCCATGTTCACAAAAATCCTGTGAACAGAGAGGATATGAGGTTAACGCATGAGGAGAATGAGGAATATGAAGACAAAATACTGAGACTAGTCATTCAGATTATATAAAACTTGGAGCGGGGCTGTTTGTGGGACTGGAACCGGGAAAGACATTATACTATATGTTATGGTGCCCCCTGGTGGATACAGATGAACACTGGGCTGTGTTCAGTCCAAATATTAAAGTAGGTTTCTCCATCCAAAAAACAAAAACATAAGCAAAAGACAATCCCTGATTACCGTAATATCAAACTTGCCTACAAATAGTAAATGTGCCCCATTACTAATATTAATAAAACATCATCAATTGAATTATTTGCTAGATTTTTTTATGATGTACATTTTCATGAAGTAGCTTCACAGATGTCAGTTTAATTCCCTTATGACCAATTCCTGACATGACATGACATGAGGAAGCAACCAGTGAGATAAACCAGACTCAAAAAACTGTATTGCAAATAAATCATTCGTCTACTAATGTATACTGCAAAGTCATACAATACTAAGCGGGTTGTGAAAAAACCTGGAAAGAGGCATTTTTTAGGAATACATCTGATCAATCGAGGGAAAATGAGGTACTTAAGTGAGGGCGAGACAGGGCATAAACAAGTAAGTGCAATCAGTAGCGATTAGTGTGTGTATATATATAATTATCTGCTTTGCATTATTTGCATTATTTCCTTATTGCCCGTTTAATTTGCTTCATTACAAAACTATTTGCTTAGCTGTATGCAAAGGATTCGTTCCAGCCAAACACCTCTATCACAAATCAAAGAACTGTTCCGCCCAGAAGGAGATGAGTGTGTGTGTGTGTGTGCCAGGTCTACCAAGCCTGAGGGTACACAGGAAACAGATTGATGATGTGGGGTGAAGAGAGAAGTGAGAAGAGAGAGAGAGAGAGAGAGAGAGAGAGAGAGAGAGGAGTTAGAAAGAGAGAAAGAGAGTGAGAGAATGCCACCTAACCTGTCCTGTCTTTCCAAACACTACCATCATGTACATGTCTGAAGGCCCAGCACATTTCATAGAACAGCTACAAAGCCCTAGGCTAGATTACTGACAAATCGTGGTGCTGTACATTCACATCAGAATGAAAATCTAACCCAGATGCTGACAGGTGCCTGGAAGATCTCTGCATTTTGTAATTTCCCGGCTCTACTACTTTGTCTTCCTTTTGTTTGCCTCTTTCTATGACTTGTTGTTTTTTTTGTCCGGTACAGAAAACAGCAATTATGAAATTCCTTCACCACAGAGTTCTCGTCCGCCCAGTCTGTCAGCTTAAGTTCCAGAGGCGCAATCTAAAACTCAGGACGAGAGCGTTTCGGTACATCCCTACCTTTCTTTATCTCCAAGATCAGCTGTCAATAAGAGTGTAAAAAGGCAGCTATCAGAACCCCCCCAATCCCTCAACCCTGCAACCCCCCCTCATCATCCGCTGTGATCGGCACTCACCCTCGTTTGCATTTTTTGAAGATTTTTCCGATGGTGTCTTCTTGCAGGCCGTACTTTTCCGAAATCTGAGCATGAGAAAGGAGAAACAAGATGAGTTTCACATCAAGGATCTGGTGGCACATACAGTGAGATCTTCACATGGAAAACAAAAGGGGGGATAAGAGCGATCGTAGTAGAGCAGGAATGAACAAAAAAAATGAAGCAGAACTAACCGCTTGTCTGAGTCCTTTTAGGGTGGGCGAGTTCAGCATGAGGGCGTCGAACACTTCCTCCGACTCTTGCCGTACGTACAGGAGGACTGAGGGAAAAAAACAAAAACAATAAATGATACGGCTTGTTTGGTAGTTTAATTGGGGGTAGATGTTATATATTGGGATGTGGGCATCATTGGTTTCTGTGGCTCATTTGTTTGATCTGGGAAAGTAGTGTTGGACTGTTCCCAAGACAAAAATCGCAAATGTGAATGTGAGAAGCCGTTTTTTTAAACTGTGATGTGGGTTTGTGGTCGTTGTGGTAGTTTACTTGTGGTTTCCCGTCATCCATGTAAGAGAGCTTTTTTGTTTCTCTGTTTATGATTATGGGTTTCTAATGTTTTGATTGATTTTGGTGTGGTTTGATTGCGTTATAGTTCTGTGGGTTGTTTATACTGCGCTTATTCCTAAGAAGTGGTGTTTCAGTGGTGGTAGTGGAGGGTACTTTATCTGCAGTGGTGTACAGTAGTATATCTATACTTTACTGAAGTTTTTTCATTTGGGTCGACTTTGAAATCAGTCATTCCTTTTAACTAGTGGAAAAAAATGGTCTAACGCAGCGAGTCACCAATCAGGATTGAGCGCACGCTTTGTTTTTAACTTGTTTTGATTGGCGCTCGGTGTATCTACTGATCACCAAAATACAGTTCTGCATCAGTTCAACACCATGCAGAACATTTAAAGAGGAATAAATGATGGAAGAAACTCCAGACTCGAACTATTTGAAAAGAAGGTTTTGGGCTTATGATAATTGTAATAGAAATTAATCAGTGTTTGAGTCATTAATATCATTCTATTAATAGATCAGTGTGCTGAGAGTCACATTTGAGTCTTTTCACGTAAACTGAGTTGATTGGGAGAAAAATGTTCATAGGAACATTATAGCCCTAATACTACTTTGGATACTTAAGTACATTTAAAGGCAAATACATTTGTACTTTTTCTCAAGTGAAAGTTTAAAGGGACACTTTTTTTTTTTTTTTACTGAAGTCATATTTTAGTCATAGAGTGTTTCTCTACACATAGTTTGTGAACTTCATCCATTTTGTCTGTGGCTGTGTAATGTTTGTTATGGTGTGATCAATAGCTTTATTTGGATGCTTTCCTGCATGTTATGGTGTGGTTTTTGTGGTCGTCCTGTTGTGTATGTTATTAGCGGGTCGTTCTGGTGTGTCTGTGGTTTGATGGCGTGTTGCATTTCGTACCTCGCTGTTGTTGTTGATCCTTGCGCGCTTGCTTGGCAGGCGGCGAGCCACACTGCTCTGCTGACTCGGAGAAACAGGCGACGCGTTTCAGCGAGTTCCTCTCGTTTTCCTCTGTACTGGTCGTCACCGGCTGAGAGCCAGAAACAACAGACAATATCAAGCATCGGACTAAAAAGGAAAAATGCCTACTGAAAAATGTCCTGCCGTGCCCCAATGGTGCTATCGCTCGCCACATCTAGGCAGGTGCGGCCAAGCGAGGTGTGACATCACACAAACGCAATCAAGCGAGTGTGTATCTAACTGCTCGATCGAGGAGCCTGTTCTCACATACACATGATACTCGTGTGTGACATGATCCCTAAGAAAGTCTATGATTGCATGACATCCAACACTGTGTGTGTGTGTGTGTGTGTGTGTGTGTGTGTGTGTGTGTGTGTGTAAATGTCTTGTACATGTGTGGGATGCTGTATGCATTCATATCTTATCTGACACCTAGTCTCCTAAAGAGTCTGTGGGAAAGGCCATCCTTAAAAAAAAGTGTATATGTGTGTGTGTGTGTGTGTGTGTGTGTGTGTGTGTGTGTGTGTGTGTGTGTGTGTGTGTGTGTAAGTTTGTGTTCCACTTCCCCTGTGTAAACACGCAATCCTTTTATCCCCACTGTAATAAGGCTGAGTCAGACGTGTGTGTGTGTGTGTGTTTGGGAGTGTGTTCAGGATTGTGAGAGTCCCCTTCGAGCTAATCCTCCGTGTCAGTCAGCATAGCCGTGTCATCACGGGGTGAGTTTCGTTTACTAATGTGCAATCATACTTTCCTTTTCTATCTCTTTATCCCCTTCTCTCTATCTTTTTTTCCCAGGCCCACCTTTTTTTCCCACTACATTTTTTCCCACACTTTTCCTGCCTCTCTCCTGCACTCGATCCCTTGCAGGTGTTGGAACATGACTCGACAGTGCTGCGGCTAACCACAAATCACAGAATTCCTAGAGGTGTGTGTGTGTGTGTGTGTGTGTGTGTGTGTGTGTGTGTGTGTGTGTGTGTGTGTGTGTTAGTCGTACCAAACGCAGGTTGCTGTAGTGGGTTTCGGGGATAAACAGCACAGGTTGTGTGACGTGGTCGTCCAGGGTCTTAAAGAATGTACAGTCCTTCGCAATGGAACTGGAAACCAGAGTCTGTTTTCCTAAAAACAAGCAAAAAACAGACTTTCAGAAACTTTAGAAGTAATGGCACAAGCTCATCAACTTTCCATCTCCGAATATCCTCAGCTAAAGACTAATTAGCACTGAAAAATAAAAACTATACAAATGCTCACGTTAATAGAAGGGATAAAAGTGCACCATACAGTATAAATACAATATAAAATCTGAAATAATATTAATAAAAAAAAACATAAAAAAATCTTATTATTTTTATTTTTAATGGAGTGATGCTTAAATTTTGATAAAAGGCTTAAGCTTTGTAGGGAAATACTTACTGGATGCTAATTACAGCATGCTAGATATATATATATATATATATATATATATATATATATATATATATATATATATATATATATATATATATATATATATATATATATTGATTGTGTGGACAAATATTTCATGCCAAAACACCTCACTTTGGCCTGTTGACCTTCTGGAAATTTAAAGTTCGAATTAGCTACTTAGCAAGCCAAATGCTAATTCGGTTAGCACAGCTGCATAAAGAAAAGCATGCTAATATTCATGCTAATCCAGATACGTGAAAATTCTGTTAGAGATGAGCACAATCAGTTATTATAGATATATAACGTTTTCGAAAGTTGTGTTTTACTTTATGCTAGTTTAGGGTAGTCAGTTTTTGTTAACAGAATAATATATATAATTTGTGTGTAATGTGTCTAGGTCAAATATTTTATGCAACATCTCACTTTGTTGGAATTAGCAATCTGGCAAAGCGAATACTAATTTGGTTAGCACAGCTACAATTAGAAAAGGATGCTAATCCTCATGCTAATACAGATACATCAGGTTCTAGCAGTACAAATGTTTCTAATGATGAATGTTTTACTTTATGCTAGTTTTAAGGTTGTGAGTTTTTGTTAAAAAGTAAAAGTAAAAATTTATTTTACAGAAAGTTCATCAAACCAGGTTTTGGCTTCAAAAATGACTGAAGAACTCTAGAATAGGGAAATCATGAGGAGGAATGAGTTTCAGGTGTGCTTTCTCTACTAGATTTCCGTGATTGCGTAAATGTGATTTTTCATAACAAAGCCTTGCATTTGTATAACTGGTTGTTTGAAGGTGCATTGGAGGACACATACCCCCGTTAGTGGAGTCAGCAACGTTCTTGGTTCGCCTCTTGGTCCTTTTGCGTTCTTCGTCTCGCATCTTTCTTTCGGCACCCTGTCGGGAAAGAAACACGCATTGACTTTTAATTTCACTTTTTTTTTTTTTTTCCGCATGACTTTAACTTTGACACCTCAGTGATTTGTGCCTTATACAATGCTAAGAAAGAAAAAAACAAAAACAATTCAGGTCCATCTGAAGGAAAAAAAACACATTGGTTCCTCGTTCTGCAGTGATGCACTAAGCTCACCTGAACCTGTCAGACAGGAACCCATTCTGAATGATTCCTCCCATCCTGTACTCATTAATGCTCTAAAAGCTGCTAGCCGTCAAAGAGAAGGAGCACAGTAGATGGAGACGATAGCAAGGACATGAGGGTTTGGAGATTTTGATCAGAGTAGAGGTGAATAAGGGGTTGACTGGTGTGTCTTAACAACCAGCAGATACAAACGTTGTTAAGGAGCATTTATAAAGAGCAAGTTCTACTATACGTCCCCCCTTAACACCTCTGAATCACAGAGAACATAGCAGTTATCATGAAAGTCTCAAAGCAACTCTCAGCGCAACTTATTTGCTTCGAAGGCACAAGCTCAAGTCATGGATAAGTGCCCTGAGGGCCACAACTGTAGCTTGGTGCTTTCAGTGCACACCTTTATCACCACAAGCTGAAACACTCCAGCAAGGTTTAAATATGAATGGAGTTGAAAAATCTGACTGACCTTATCGCAGAAGACCTTGACCTGGCAGGCGGCTCGGTGGATGAGGTGGTTGGAGCCAGAGCTGTAGTCGTACGTGTCGATCTGCAGGTTTAGTGGAAAGCCTTTTACCCCCTTCTGCGAGGAGAAGTCTGTGCTGAGGGAGTTGATACCAATGTACACCTGTGGAAATCCCATTAAGAAACATTTTTAAATAAAGAGCTGATTACATTTCAGACTGAGCTACAGGTAGAGATCATTCATAATTAGGACATTAAAATATTCCGAGTTACAAGTATTTTTAGTTAATAATTCAACTGTCCATATAGGAACATACCTTCTATTAGACAATATATTAAATTAAGTCTGTCACATTTATATTACATTACATTTATTGCATTTACCAGACGACCTTATCCAGAGTGACTTTAATCCCATTCAAACAAATGGGTAGCTATGGGGTTAAGGGCCTTGCCCAGGGGCCCAGAAGTGGCAGCTTGGTTTGGCTGGGATTTAAACGCATGACCTTAACCACTACGCTACCACCTCCCCCCTCAGAACAAGAGACCGTGAGACTTCCATTAACATAATCACAATTTCATGTATTTGCTCAAAGTTGACTGAAATCAAACCACAAAAATAGTCCGAGCCCATGTATGATGTCACTCCTTAATTCCTTGTAAAAAAAAAAAAAAAAACCCTAGCATCACGGATGACGATCGAAAGCATGCTGAA
The DNA here is from genome assembly GCF_014805685.1 of Silurus meridionalis. Taxonomy (NCBI): domain Eukaryota; kingdom Metazoa; phylum Chordata; class Actinopteri; order Siluriformes; family Siluridae; genus Silurus; species Silurus meridionalis. The sequence goes on along the minus strand of NC_060891.1, from coordinate 25,674,125 downwards.
CAAAGGCAGCGGCAGCAAAATTTCACAAGAATTTATTTCCTCAGGAAAGGTGTGGAATAAAAATGGGAGCATTGGGACATGACCAGGCAAGTTTTACCCCAATACAGAAAGACAAATAAAAGAAAAGCGGGCTTAGCATGCGAAAGGTTTGATGCTAAGCCGGGATCAGCCTCCGTTGTCTTTGTAACCCGTTTTCATTAGGAGGCAAACAACTGAACAACTAAGCTGAGATTTATCTGTTTTTCTTTTACCACTTTATTTTGCTCCCCCAATAGATACTTAGGCTTTTTTATTGCTTTCTTTCTTTCTTTCTTTCTCGCTCTCTTTCTCTGTTATAAATTAAATCTTCGTAATTATCAGGCGTGTATATGTTGTTTTCTTTTTCCCCCCTCCTTTTTGATTCCTCTTTCCCTCCTCCACCTGTTCTTGGTTTCGTCGTTCCGCCCTAAACTGCCTTAGGATATTCTAGAGATCTCTCTCTTTTTTCTTTTTCTCTTTATCACTTTAGCTCTCTCTCTCTCTACCCCTGTTGTCATGACAGGTGCCTGGGGTGGTGACATGCCATGGATTCCTCTGCCCTGGTGACACATAGACTGAAACACAAACACACACAGATACACAAAAACGCAAACAGATGGATGAGTGTGATCTTACCTTCGCTTCTTCATTTGTGTTCCAGATGAAGGATAAGGCGTTAAAAGCGACCTCGTCTACATTACTGATGCCACTGAAGACCTCTTTGTAGTCGGCTGGAGGGAAAAGTATAAAACTGAGTACCGAAGGGTCACATGGTCGAATGAGATATGCTTTCTAAAGTCTGTCAGCATTGATAATTGTTTTGTGTTCCCATTGCTAACACACCTTCTCCCACTTAGAGCTAATTAGGAGACTTTTTAAGTCAACTTGGGTGTGTTGGATCAAGAAAAACTGCCCAGGGGTACTTTAGTCATGAGCAACGATTAATGTTCAATTTTAATATAAATAAAGATAAAGTGCAATCAGATAAGGGTCTCGACAGATTAGAAAGAAAACCTGACACCGGAAGAATCGGTTGAAAGAGACAGGGACGAGATAACTGTTTGTGTGTGTGTGTTTGGATAGTACCTACCGATATCAATGACCCTCTGCTTAGCGGTCGGCTGCCGCGCGTGCCAGTGATTCCAGCACTTCAGCTGTACCTCAGGACTCTTATCATTTTCAAACACCGCCATGATTACAGTCTGCATAAGAGATAGCGAGATCGAAACAGCAAGAAGAAAGAAAAACATTTTTAGAAAAGCTTGCTATCAAGCTAATGTTCTTTGTTCGTTTTGTGAGCGAATGTAGACAGGTGCTGGAAAACAGGTTGCCATGTTTTGGCCTGAAGGTTATTGGTGAGTTCTAGAAATGTATTGACGAAAATGTTTTTTACGAACTTCCATCAAATGCCACCAGAACCTCCTCTGGTTGTATCTAATGCTACAGAGTTAAGTGCTAACATAACTCATGTACATTGTCCCGGCTGAGAGCGGTGACAGGATGATCGTTTGCGAAATTATCTTGAGGTAAACCGTGTCATTAAATGTCGCTTAGCGCTGGGCTAAAAGTGCCAGTAGATCTTTCAGCACATACAACATTTTAGAGTTGTAATGAATGCGAGTTCTTTGTGGAACTTGAACTGGAACTGTGAATATTCGAAAACTGCCTAGAACCTTCTAAAATCTTTCCGAACCTTATGGAAATGACCTAGGGTTTGACATTTGTTGTGTTTTCTTTTCAGCTATTTGAACCTTTTTCTACTGGATCTCTACAAACACAAGGTTTATAAGGACCTTTCTAATCTCCCCAAGCTTTTTGAACTCTTTGTTAGCTTTTTATTGTTCTTCTTATTTCTAAATTGTTGATATTGATATATTTACCTTTGAATCCTGCAAACTACCAGGACATTTTCAGTCTGTTTCAGTTGTTGTCATTTGTTAGTTTTTTTCCAGCTATATTAACTTTTTGTTGTATCTCCACATCGAGGAGGAGATATTTCCAACCTCCAAAAGGTCTATCAATTTTTTGGTATGGATTGTTTCTTGTAGTTTCTTGGTTTTAACCTTATTCTAACCTTTAGATAAACTTTTGGATGATTACAAACTTACCAAACAACCGAAGAAATACCTTCCTTCTTGTGATTTGTTTGGTTTTGATTGCTGGAGATCCTTGCATGAACTTTATACTACCATGTTCTACCACCTTGTTTAATTAGCCTTCCCATTTTTTCAGGTTTTTAGCTCACCTTCACTTTGCTGCATGAGATCCCAGCGCTGCTGTCCACTCCCTGCAGGGTGATGGGGTAGAACTGGCCCTTGTTCAGGTACACCATTGGGATCTCAGTGGTCTTGCTTTGGGAGGCTTGTGGTGCTCCGAGAATAAACTGAAAATCATTCCTACTAACAAAAGAGAACACAAAGAAACAAACTAAATAAAAGCCAACCCCAAAAAATCAATAGTGTACAAAACAATGTCTTGTCCCTGGGGCAATGTGTATTCTTAGCAATTGGCAGAAGTCCTTATGAATGGCAGTCTAGAGTGTAATTATGTGTTCCAGTGCACGGCTCACCTGAACCTCTCATGAGGAGAGTTCGAGTATGAGTCGGAGTAATCGGGACTTGGGTGGCCCACAAAATCACTGCTGTAGCCTGGAGGCTGTGTGGGTAGAAGACAAAGAAAGAAAAAAAAAGTTCATTAGTTTGCGTCAATAAAGTTTTCATGAGTCATGGCATTGTTTTGTAAATTTAAAACCACTTGTTGCATAGCGATTCATTAATCGTCTGTAAACTCGGAAATACGTACCTCAGTGCTGGCATCTGGGTAAGAGGTATCCGAAGGCCACATTTTTTGAGGCGTGTTGAGCAGAAGAGAATCGAATATGTTGTTGATGGCTTGCTTTTCGTAGCTGTCGCCTGCGACGGCCTGAACATAGTTGATGTTGCTTGGAGAAATTTGCTTGGTGTTGGAAATGCTATCGGACACCAGCTTCATGAAGTGTGAGTTTTGTAGAGGTGTTAGCTCAGGGGACGAGCCATTGGGTGTTCTGGAAGATAATTTAACATAACTGTTGAGGCAGACCAGGATTACATGCGCTACTTGAAAACGGTATGGTGAAGTGAAAGTGGCTGGGTGAGTTGTCATTCATGCTAGCGCTAAAACAAATAAAACTCTGACTAGTAGCAGTGATTTGGAAACTTGTTAAAGTCAACAGAAACAGCACTCAATCTCGACAATGTTTGAGGAGGGCTGGGTGGGAGCTGTTTGCCGGAGTAATCCGCCAGCTCGACATGTGTTTGACTTTCTCAAACTCAAGGGAGAAAAAAATATACTTAATCAGCAGCCATTTTTCACCAGCTCAAAGGACCAGTGACTCTGCTGTGGGGAAGAGGATTAGCTTCTTCAACTGCTCTGACCTTAGTTAAGCTTGAGCTAATCTTGCTAGCTTTCATACTGCACACTAGAGGAGTGGCAGGAGGAGAAGTCATAAAACCTGCGAGGAACGCCTACGTTAGCTTTTTATACACCTGCCACTCTCGTCTTTCTTTGACAGTTGGACAGGCACACCTCGATCCTTTCCATGCTCGCCCATTAGCATGAATTCGGGGTTTGGCTTTAATCTGAGTAGGATGTACAACTAATCGAGCATGCATGCTGAGAGACACTGGAGAACTAATTTTGCTTTGTTGGTTTGCTTTACCTGTCCATTGGTTTGAATGTGCTGCCATTGTGTGAATAGGAAGCCATCTTCTGCTCTTTCGGAGTCTGTAAAGAAGAACAAAGTACAAGAATTATTGAATATGTTTGTGATACAATTGAAAGTTCTGGTCGAAGTTCTTGTTGGTTTGGTTGGGTTTTTTCACCTTGCAAATATCGCTAAAGATCGAGATGCTGTTAAGTTCCTCATCCGTGAGCCTGGATTTCGATTTGTTGCTATCAATGTCCATGTAGGTTGTCCAGGAGTCCATTAGGTAATCAGAGTAGCATGGGTAATTAAAGCTTTCGTTTTGCAAAATCATCAGAGCCCTAGAGCGAAATGAGACAGAACAGGTCAGAATGTTTACAAACACTCGTACACAAAGTCTTCCAGTTTGCTGAGCATGTTGAAAGCAGGAAATATATTGAAATGGTAAAAAGTGCACTGAAGGATTTGGTGGTTTCAACAAATTCTACATGTTAGCTATGTTGTATTGACATCAGTGATTGACGAATACCTTTAATGTATAAACAACATAATTCATTTAGATTGTCTTTCTGCAACTCATGCAAATCTGAAGTCCGTTACAATGAACCGAAGTGGGATGTCAGTTTAGTCTGAAGATCACAAACAAAGCCTAGGCATTAGGAAAGGATCACTGCTCTCTCCACACATAGGGAAAGTGGATCTATTTTTTCAGGTCTTTCCCCGGCCAGGGATTAGCGGCTAGTGAGCAAACAGTTAGTTTACTCCTGACAAGACCTCAAGCACCTGAGCTCAAGACAGAGCGTTGTTTGACCAGGTGAGAAGCCTTGTTTGGCAAATGAACACGTTTCCTGTTGAGTGACAGAAGTTCAGGTTCTGGAATAAGGTTGCCAGGTTGCTAAAACTCTACTCAGTCAAAGATACATGAATGTAGTAGTCCAGTAGTTTGGCACTATTGTTATTGCATTGCCAAAGCGAGATACGCCATGCCATGCGGTTTCAATGCCCTTATTTAGTTTCTGTGTTACAATGAGCAGGTGAAAACTTGCTTTTGTGATTCAGAGCCCCTAGGACAGCAGAATCAGTCTCGCACACACACACACACACACACACACACACACACACACACACACACACACACACACACACAAATACTATGATTATTCTGTCTTAAACAGCTCAGTGTACCAAGAAAGTGTGTGTGTGTTGGTGGTGTCAGCTATCTTGTACAAACAGCCCCTATGGAGTGTTTATGATGTGGGTCTAGTTGCCTTGCGGCAGAATTGAGATGGGATGTCAGAGATGCAAGCGGTGAAACTGACACCTTGAGAATTCGAATTAAAGTCCTACGGAAACCAAACAATTTAGGAAAGTTCTTGACAAAAATAAAATATTGAATTAAAGTATGTAAACATTTGTAAACATCTATGAGTTTGATTTCCAAAATTGGGCTTTGCATTACCAATTTTGTTGATCGATCTACAGTACTAAAACGGTCTGCGTTCCGACTCTGGATTAAACCAAAAAAAATCAAAAATTTACGCCACTTACTCAATCTCCTTGGTCATGTCGTTCCTCAGAGGCTGCAGAAATAAAATCCTCAGTCAAAGCTCTCCTCTCTGGTAAAGTGTGTTCCCGTTTTTATTGAAATAACGAAGAGAGACAGAGAGAAAGGAAGAGAGAGAAAGAGTTGGTATATCTGTGCACCTCCTTGAGTGAAGCGGTTTTGATTTGGGCCTGTTGCTGCTGGAACATTTATCTGTCCCGACAGGTAGCTTTCACACACTGACACCTGATTGGCTGAAGCAATCCTCTGAGGCAGGTGTGATGAGACAGGTGTACGTCCTTAACTCTTGCCGTGCTGAAGAGAAACTCGGGCAGGTGTGCGAATGGGACTCATTAACACGTGGAATAAAAGGCTGAGCTTTATCCCAGGCAGGCGTGAAAAAAAGAGTCAGAAACCAAAAGCCCGGGGAGAATCCTTTTCTTATGCTAATGTTGATGTGTATCAGATGCATATGTGTTTCTGCCCGGCTTAAACACGGGATTAAATAAGAAAAGGGTTTGTATCTGTATGAGGTTTTGCTTACTGCGGGTTAAAGGGTTTGCCTTTAAGATGTTTGACCTAGGAAACTTTTCACCAAAACTTCATGTTGTATCTATCTGCAATTGACTTACAATGAAGAAGAAAAAAAAAGTGCTTTTCAGAACTGAAAAGAAGTATCAGTGAAAAAGTCTCCAATTTTAGTAAAATGGGATTTTTTTTAAGTCGGACTAAAATGGTAAGTAAGTGTATGTGCAAGTGTTTTTACTACAATAGAACTATGTGGCAGTTTTGAACTTATGGGGACATTTCAAAAGTCAAGATTTAAGAAGCTTGTATTGTCATTTTAACCATATATAGCTAACGCATTACACAGTGAAATGAAACAATGTTCCTCCTGAACCCTGGAGATACATACATATATATATATATATATATATATATTGGTTAGTCTTCATTGAGAAAAACTGCCTTTAAGTAGCATTTTACAAAGTTTACAAATTAAAAATAGTCAAAGTTTCTCTACAAGAACTTGTTCTGTAGAAGATTAATGTAAGGGCTTGATAATAAGCTGCATTATTAATTATGCCAGTGCAAGGTCCTCAAAACTGTGTGTGTGTGTGTGTGTGTGTGTGTGTGTGTGTGTGTGTGTGTGTGAGTGTGTGTGTGTGTGTGTGTGTGTGTGTGTGTGTATATCTGGGTGTATCTGGGTCTGAGCGTAAAATAGTTATATTATTAGAGCTGCATTACTTAATATGTTAAAGAAAGGTGTGTGAAATATATATATATATATATATATATATATATATATATATATATATATATATATATATATATATATATATATATATATTTACGCACACACACACACACACACACACACACACACACACACACACACATATATATATATATATATATATATATATATATATATATATATATATATATGAAATTAAAAAGTTATTATATCATAAGCTGCATTACTTAATATATTATTTGCAGTTGTGTGTGTGTGTGTGTGCTGTATGTGGAAACCCTGCACGACTTTTTCTTTTGTTTTAATCTTTTAGATAATTTAATTATATATATTAATTATAGACACTCCAGACTAGATTACATTCAGCAGGTAATCGTGACTGTACCCTATAAATTGTGCATAAAATATTAAGGTAATTAATGTGGTCCCCCTGTCCCAGTGATACACAACATAGAGCGTTATAATAGAACTTCAGTACAGTATGGTCCAGCACACAATCACTACCACAATAGAATGATGTGACTCTTTTGAACTTATGAGGACATAAGGGGGCTGGTCTAGCATTTTACAAAATGTACAAAATAAAAGTAGCCACAAGTGTACTTTTTTTTAATAAGATTAGTGTTAGGCCTTGATAATTAGCTGCATTAGTAATTATGTCAGTAGAAGGTTATCACTATTATGGGAATTTGTTACTGCTTGGAACTTATACGGACATTTGGCTGGTCCCAGGTTTAAGGGGACCCACAAACAAAAAAATTAAAGAAGCTTAAAAGCAGTTTCTTTTCTTTTTCTTTTTGTGGTTTAAAACTTTATGTTTGCTGTGGTTATGGCTGAGGTGATTCTGTCCACTCTGATACACAACACAGAGAGTAATAATAAAACATCAGTATAGTCCATTACACAATCACTACAAAAAAGAATTATGTGACTGTTTTGAACCTTTGGGGACATTTAGATGGTCTCCATCAGAAAAACTGACTTAAGTGTTTTACAAAATGTACCAAGTAAAGGTAGTCACAAGTTGTACCTTTTTTCTACAAGATTAATGTTAGGCCTTGATAATTAGCTCACTTGGGACTTATAGGGACCTTTGCTTGGTCCCAGGTTTAAGGGGGCACACAAACAAAAAAAAATACAACTAGTTTAAAAGCTTTTTTTTCCTTTTCCACTTGTAGTTTGAAACTTTAGGTTTGCTGTGGTTATGGTCGAGGTGATCCTGTCCACTCTGATACACAACACAGAAAGTAATAATAAAACATCAGTACAGTACAGTCCAGTCCGGTCTCAAAGTGAAGTTCTGTCATTTACTATGTGAGGAAGATGCCTGAAGGCAGAGCCTGCAAATGAATTTTAATTTAAACCCACACCTGTAGTGGAAAGGGAGTTGTGTGAGTGTGTGTGTGTGTGTGTGTGTGTGTATCTGTGTTAGGCTTTTGGTTAAGTCTAAGTTTTATTGCGTGGCAGTGGAGGAATGTGCGTGCTGAGCAACACAACCTGCCTTTACCCTCCCACACATCTATAAACACACAAATACACACGCATCCTGGCATAAAACCAAACATCCCACGCCCCGCCTGTAAGCACGGAGCCCTCGGGGCACTTTGGCCATAAACCAAATAGAGCTAGGGAGAAAAAGACAGGTGAAATGAGAGAAATGAAAAACATTTAAATGTAACACATTAATTAAAACTAATACAGTTCTCTGTTATGTTATCATTCTGCTTCATCAGCATCTGTACAATACACCATGCACATCACTTCTTGTACACACTGTATCCATCAGTTGTTCTCAAATTTCTTTCTTTGCCCCTTTTTTCATCTTGATCCAGCTATTTCCCAATAACAAATAAAATAATTTCGTCCAGAGCAAGAGACGTTTGTGAAACTAATAAGCATATGTGAATCCAAACCTGCATTTAAATCTGAATGTGTGTGTGTGTGTGTGTGTGTGTGTGTGTGTGTGTGTGTGTGTTTGTGTTTGTGTGTGTGTGTGTGTGTGTGTGTGAGAAAGAAAGAAAGAGAGAGAGATCTGGCACCAGGTGTTAATGGTGACGAGTGTGAAAAAGAAAAGGCAGTAAAAGAGAAACGCTCCCAGTCCCACCTAGAAACCACTTCCAAAACCCACAGTACCCTTTTGTAAATTACTGCCCTGATTTTAGGTTCAGAGCTCGATGTGCTAAACCATAAAGCTCCTTTCTCACTTCATGATCTTTCACCACAGCGATATGCTATGATGCATGTAAACTCCATGATGATGAAAATGAATCTTTTGTGACATAAAACATAATAGAGCAGTTTATGTGAATACCACAGTAATACTGTTAAAGTTGCAGGTAGCTTAAAGGGAAAAAACTACTAAAGCCATAAAGAATAGTTCATTTACATAAATATACTTAAATATAAATCACACTTTATATGGTTGTACTGTAAATGCATATGTATATATAATAATAACTGAATATAGTATACATTAACAGCATTGTAGTATACAACACATTTGATTTATGTTCAAAAAACCCTTGTGCATGACTACTATGTCAAATGTCCTGGTTTTTATTGAAGCAAAGTATTTATATGTATGCATTCTTTATAAAGTACTGTTTTATTTTATATAGTAAAAATTAACACAACATCCAATACATTTGCTCATCTGGCTGAAGCAGAATATTTAGGGTCTTGTTCCAGGATCCAGCCATGGCAGCTTTTCTGTGCTGGGATTTGAACATCATCCAGACTTGCTGAAATGTAAATCTACGGCAATTTATTTGACTGTGTACACTATACTATTCTATTCTTTACTTTACTACACTGCACTAAACTAGTGTATCCAATAATTAATAAAGGATTCATTTATATATTGGATTCATTTATTCACGAATTTATATGATTCTATTACCAAACTACAACACACCATACTCCACTATACTATACTATACTATACTATACTATACTATACTATACTATACTATACTATACTATACTATACTATACTATACTATTTTATCCTACAATATACTACACCATCTTATAATATACAATACTTCAACATACTTCACCATACTATACTACACTATACGATACTATACTTATTTATCCTACATTACACTATGCCAGTTAATAATAATTAATACTCCACTATACTATACTATACTATACTATACTATACTATACAATTTTTTTCAACATTATAATGTGCTATCTAATAATATCCTATCCTATCCTATCCTATCCTATACTATACTATACTATACTATACTATACTATACTATACTATACTATACTATGCAAGACTGTACTATACTATACTCATTTATACTACATTACACTATGCCAATTATTAATAATTAATACTACACTATACTATACTATACTATACTATACTATACTATACTATACTATACTCATTTATACTACATTACACTATGCCAATTATTAATAATTAATACTATACTATACTATACTATACTATACTATACTATACTATACTATACTATACTATACTATATCCTTAATACTATACCCCTATACTACATATAACACTTTACGATTTAATAGTATGCAATACTGCAACATACTATAGTATTAGTATTAGTATTATACTACTATACTATACTATACTATACTCATTTATCCTACATTACACTATGCAAATTAATAATAATTAATAGTCCACTATACTATACTATACTATACTATACTATACTATACTATACTATACTATACTATATCCCTAATACTATACCCCTATACTACATATAACACTATACCATTTAATAATATGCAATACTGCAACATAATATAGTATTAGTATTAGTATTATACTACTACACTATACTATACTATACTATACTATACTATACTATACTATACTATACTATACTATACTATAAAAATTTACCCACTGTTGGATGAATGAATGTACATTATATCTTATCTTATCTTATCTTATCTTATCTTATCTTATCTTATCTTATACTATACTATACAAAATAATGCAGTAAATTAACATATATGGATGAAAAACAAAACGGCTTAGGACCTCTGCTTTATTGTAATGAATAAATAATAATACAGATAAAATATATAGTCCATATTTTTATCTATCTATCTATCTATCTATCTATCTATCTATCTATCTATCTATCTATCTATCTATCTATCTATCTATCTATCTATCTATCTATATCTATCTATCTAAGAACATAGACAAGGACATTAAGAACATTATATAATTTTGAGTGTGTGTGTGTGTGTGTGTGTGTGTGTGTGTGTGTGTGTGTGTGTGTGTGTGTGTGTGTGTGTGTGTGTGCATCTCTGTGTGTGTGTATGTTTGTGTGTACGTGCACACATACCAGGGCTGATGTTAAACATTTCTCTCAACAGCTCTTTTCACTTGGCTCTGTGCCCCTATTCTCTTTCGTTTTCTCTTTCTTGCTATCTCTCTCTCTCTTCCAGGAACTATAAGACCTCCGCCCTGCGTAATGCCACTGTGGCCAAACAACACACATAATTAAAGTGTACCAGACTACTCTTTGCTTCAGCTTTAACAGGAACATCTCAAGTTGTTACATCATGTGTGTCTGAAAGGAATTTTTGGAAAATTCTTTTTGCATAAATGTAATAATTTCTAACCATTTCTTTTATCTTTTAAAATGTTATGTGTATTTCCCTTAATCTCATTTCTTGTGTTTGTGTGTGTGTGTCTGTATGTTTGTGTGTGTGTGTGTATGACAGTTTGAACACACCAACTTGTGCACCTGTTGCCTAAAGCTGTTGGATTAATTATGTGCACACTTAAGGAGCAGTGTCGCATCTGACCTCCTGCACACACACACACACACACACACACACACACACACACACACACACACACACAAACAGAGAGAAAGTTCTCGGGTCATAGCTCAGATGCCCTTTGACTATTTGGAGAGATTTAATTGTGGAGGCACTCAGTCTTGCAGAGAAAGTACTACACTCAGATAACATCAAGAGGTTAAAGGGCAAAAACTGAAAAGGTTTACTGAAAAGATTCTGGGAGGAAGGAAATGTGGAGAAGAGAAGAGAAGAGAAGAGAAGAGAAGAGAAGAGAAGAGAAGAGAAGAGAAGAGAAATGTGAAGGAAAAAGAGAAGAAAAATGTGGAGAAGAGAAGAAAAGTGAAGAGAAGAAAAGAGAAGAGAAGAGAGAAGAGGAAGAGGAAGAGGAAGAAGAAGAGAGTAGTGTAGAGAAGTGTATAACAGGGAGAGGCAAAATGATTAGTGCAAAGAAGAAGAGGAGTATAGAGAAGTGTAGGCAAGAGGAGGAATGCAAAAGAGAATGTGTAATTGTTTGTGGAGATAAAATATTTGTGGAGAAGAGAAGAGAAGAGAAGAGAGAGAAGAGAAGAGAAGAAAAGAGGAGAGGAGAGGAGAAGAGAGGAAATGAGTGAAAAGAGAAAAAGGAGAAGAAAGGAGAGAGAAGAGAGAAGATGAGTAAAGAAGAGAAAGGAGGAGAATAGTATAGGAAAAGAGAAAGAGAGTAGTGAAGAAGAGACAAGAAGAGAGGAGAGGGTGGAGAGCAGAGAAAAGAAAATAGAGAAGAGGATAGGAAAGGAATAAAAAGAAAAGAAAGGAGAAGAGAGGAGTGAAAAAGAAAATAGAAGAAAGGAGAGGAAAGGAGAAAAGGAGAAAGAAGAGGGAGTAGTACAGAAGAGAGGAGTAAATAGGACAGGGGAGAAAAAGAGAGAAGAGGAGAAGAGAAGAGAGGTAATGAGAAGAGAAGACAAGAAAAGAAAAGAAAAGAGAAGAGAAGAAAAGAGAGAAGAGACAAGAGAAGAATAGAGAGAGAGGAAAGAAGAAGAGAGGAAAGGAGAGGAAATGAGAAGAGAGAAGACAATAAGAGGAGTGGAGTGGAGAGGAGAGGAGAGGAGAGGAGAAGAAAAAAGGGAAGAGACAAGAGAAGAATAGAGGAGAGGAGAAAAGAGGAGAGGAAAGGAGAAGAGATTCCACTCCAAACCATGTAAAGCAGATCTTCATTGCGCTGGCTTTGTGCACAGGAGCATTGTCATGCTGGAACAGGTTTGGGTCAGGGGAAGATTTCATGCTACTGCATTCAGAGACGTCATTTACAACTGTGTGCCTCCTACTATGTGCTAACAGTTGAAAGAAGATCATGAAGAGAAAATAAAGTCAGTGTACCGATACTTTTGGCTTAACCATGCAATAATCCATGCTCATGACTGTCATTTCTTGGAAACACTCGCTCTCTGTCGCTCGCATGACGAGCTCATCATGTGCTATGCATGTCATGTATTGTATGTAAACTACATTCCTTTAAATGAACTTTGAGTTCCTTATGTGTTCCTGGTACACCTTTATGTTTAAAGGCTTCTGGAAAAAAAGTGAGTAAAATAAGTTCATTTCCTCATTGTAAAGGAGATTCTGGGGAAACCCTCCATCCACACACCAGCTGTAAAACCCTGCATCCACACACCAGCTGTAAAACCCTGCATCCACACACCAGCTGTAAAACCCTGCATCCACACACCAGCTGTAAAACCCTGCATCCACACACCAGCTGTAAAACCCTGCATCCACACACCAGCTGTAAAACCCTGCATCCACACACCAGCTGTAAAACCCTGCATCCACACACCAGCTGTGTTTTTATACAAACCAATGTAAAATCCTGAACATTAATGCCAACGTTATACAACTCCTACACACACCCACACACACCCACACACACACACACACACACACACACACACACACACACACACACACACACACACACACACTTACAAAAAAACCCCACTATTGTTTGTGTTTATTGAAAGTAAAGTCGATATTGTATACTTGAAAGAGACCTACAGACGAGCATTTCAGTAGTTCACTTTATTTCCGAGGTAAATATTTCTATAAAAACCATCTATAATTAAAGAGGAGAGGAGAGGAGAGAAAGAAAACAATTAATAAGGAGAAGAGAAAAAAACAGAAGAGTAAAGGAAAGAAAAGAATGGAAGAAACAAGAAAGTAGAGAAGAGGAAAGAAAAGAAGTGAAGAAAAAAAATTAATAGGAGGAAAGAAGAGAAGAAAAAAGAAAGAAGTGTAAATGAAAGAAAAAAGAAAAGAAAAGAGAAGCGAAGCGAAATGTCTTCTTCTTCTTCTTCTTCTTCGTCTTTTGGCTTCTCCCTTTAGGGGGCGCCATAGCGGATCATCCGTCTCCATACCCCCCTGTCCTCTACATCTGCCTCTTTCACACCAACTACCTGCATGTCTTCCCTCACCACATCCAATGAACCCCAACATCTTCAGCTCTGCTACCTCCAGCTCCACCTCCTGTCTTTTACTCAATACCACTGTCTCTAATCCATACAACATCTCAGGTCTCACCACAGTCCTATAAACTTTTCCTTTCACTCTCACAGATACTTTTCTATCACAAATCACTCCTGCTATCACTCTTCTCCACCCACTCCACCCTGCCTGCACTCTTTTCTTCACTTCTCTAACACACTCTCCATTACTTTACACTGTTGACCCCAGGTACCTGAACTCCTCCACCTTCTCCACCTCTTCTCCCTGCAACTACTTCACTGCTGTCACACTGTCTTTATACATGTCCTGCACCACCCTCACATACTTCTCTGACACACCTGACTTCCTCATACAGTACCACAACTCCTCTCTCCACCCTGTCGTATGCTTTCTCTAAATCCACAAACACACAATGCAACTCCTTCTGACCTTCTCTATACTTCTCCATCAACATTCTCAAAGCAAATAAGGCGTCTGTGGTGCTCTTCCTCGGTATGAAACCATACTGTTGCTCACAGATGGTCACCTCTTCTCTCAGCCTGGCTTCCACTACTCTTTCCCATAACTTCATGGTGTAACTGATCAACTTAATTCCCCTGTAGTTACTGCAGGTCTGCACATCTCCCTTATTCTTAAAGATCGGTACCAGCACACTCCTTCTCCATTCCTCAGGCATCTGCTCACCTTCCAAAATCTTGTTAAACAATCTGGTTAAAAACTCCACTGCATCTCTCCTAAACATCTCCATGCTTCTACCGGTATGTCATCTGGTCCAACCGACTTTCCACTCTTCATCCTCTTAATCGCTGCTCTCACTTCCTCCTTACTAATCCTATCCACATCCTGCTTCACCATCTCTATATCATCCAACCTTCTCTCTCTCTCATTTTCCTCATTCATTAGCTGCTCAACATACTCCCCTCATTTTCTCAACACACTCTCCTCACTAGTCAACACATTTCCATCTCCATCCTTTATTGCTCTAACTTGCAGCACATCCTTCCCAGCTCTTTCCTCTGCCTGGCCAATCGGTATAAATCCTTTTCTCCTCCCTTAGTGTCCAACCTCTCATACAGCTCCTCATATGCTTTTTCCTTGGCTTTCGCGCATCCCTCTTCACCTGCTGCCGCATCTCCTTGTACTCCTCCTACTTTTCTCATCACTCTGTCGATCCCAATTCTGTTTCGCCAACCTCTTTCTCCTTATGCTTTCCTGCACATCCTCATTTCACCACCACGTCTCTTTGTCTTCCTTTCTATTCCCACATGTCACACCAAGTACCTTTTTATCTGTCTCCCTCATCACTCCTGCAGTAGTTCATCATCCAGCACCTCTTCAACACCACTGAGTCCCTGTCTGACCTCTTTCCTCATACTATACTCTTCCTCCTTCAGTTTCCACCATCTTATTCTTCTTTCAGTCCTCACTCTCCTCCTCTTCTTCTTCACCTCCAAACCCATCCAACAGACCACCATCCAATGCTGTCTAGCTACACTGTTCCTCGCCAACACCTTACAGTCTCCAATCTCCTTCAGGTTGCATCTCCTACATAGAACATAGTCCACCTGGGTGCACCTTCCTCCACTCTTCTACATCACCCTATGCTACTTCTTCTTCTTAAAATAATTGTCACCACTGCCATTTCCATCCTTTTAGCAAAATCTACCACCATCTGCCCTTCCATATTCCTCTCCTTAAAGCCATACCTACCCATCACCTCCTCATCCCCTCTGTTCCCTTCACCTACATGCCCATTTAAGTGTGCTCCAATCCTTAATTTGCAGGTTCACTCTTCACCACTTCATCTAACTGACTCCAGAATTTTCCTTCTCCACCATTTTAAAACCCATTTGAGGAGCATGGGCACTGATGACATTTATTTCACTTCCAGCTTCACGTTCGTCACTCTATTAGAAACTCTTTTCACCTCCACTACACTCTTACTGTACTCTTCCTTCAGAATTTCAGAATCACCCCTACACCATTTCTCTTTCCATCCACACCATGATAGAACAGTTTAAACCCCCCTTTTTCACAATGAACATTGTCTCAATGCAGCTTCACAGGATTTAAGAATGAAAGTGAATGATGTGTGTTTATCCCTGATGAGAAGCCTGGGGTGACTGTGGCAAGGAAAAACTCCCTTAGATGTTATGAGGAAGAAACCTTGAGAGGAACCAGACTCAAAAAGGGAACCAGACTCATTTGGGTGATATCAAGAGTCTGATTATAAATCTAATACAATACAAAACACTGGAGAGTGAGAACTGACATGAGTACCGGAGTGTGTGATTATGAGTGATGTCCTTTATACAGTCTTATACAGTCAGTTGATGTTGTGGAACCAGGAGCCATGAGCAACTCATAAAACAGCTCAACATCTAAGATCATTATAGATCCAACACCAGCTTCTCCATGCCAGAGCCTTTAAACACACAAAGAGGTCCAACATCCAAACTCCACATGAAGTGGAATCCAAATCGCGTGGGTACGTCTCTAGATGGTTCGGGATGTTTGTGGGGTCGGCATCTATTTCTTTAAAGGTCCATAATCTTCATGAGGTGGGACGTGACTGGGGCTGGAGCAACCTCAGGATGCCTTGGGATGGGGAGAGAAAGAGAAGCAGTGGAGAGGAATTAGCGTAGCTGCTGTTCATGATATTAACAGCACAAGTTGATAATGTGCATGTGATCAGATGTTCTGGAGCACAAGGTTATGATGTGATGTGTGTTATGTGTAGGCTTTGCTAAAAAGATACGTCTTTATTCTGCACTTAAACTGGGAGAGTGTGTCTGAGCCCCGAACACTGTCAGGAAGACTATACCAGAGTTTAGTCGCTAGATGTGAGAATGTTCTACCACCTTTAGTGGACTTTGCTATTCTAGGAACTACTAGAAGTCCGGAGTTTTGGGATCTGAAGGAGCGTGATGGATTGTAGCGTGTTAGAAGACTGGAGAGATACATGAGAGATAAACCATTACGTGTTTTGTAAGTAAGTAGCAGTAGTTTGTAGTCGATTCGAAACTTAACAGGTAGCCAGTGTAGTGATGAGAAGATTGGGGTTATATGGTGATATTTTCTCCACCTTGTGAGAACTCTGGCTGCTGCATTCTGGAGTAACTGTATCTTGTTTATTAATGATGCAGGACATCCACCTAGTAATGCATTACAATAGTCCAGTCTGGAGGTCATGAACGCATGGACGAGCTTCTCTGCATCAGATATAGACAACATGTTTCTTAGCTTAGAAATATTTCTAAATAAAGAAATATCTTCCACCTTTCTCCCGTCCATCATATCAGCTACTGTACCTCTCTCTCCGTTTAACAGTCATAGTGCCCAAATTTGAAGTGGCCATTCTAACCTCCACTCCTACACTTCTCCTTTCCCTGCTGTCTCTGTAGACATCTTCCTCCTCTCCTTCTCCTCCTTCAGCCAACAGTAGCCTAATTTCCACCGGTACCCTGCTGGCTAACGATACCTGTGGTGGTTGTTGGTAACCCGGGCCTCGACCGATTCGTTATGAAATTTTATTTGGCACATGTTTGTCGCTGGATGCCCTTCCTAACACAACCCTCCCACAGGCTTGGGACCTGGCTAGAATGAACTGGCTTGTGCCTCTCTAATAGAAGAGAAGATTAATAAAAAAAAAATTAAAAAAAGAAAGCAGAGAAGAGAAAGGTAAGAAAAGAAGAGAAGAAATGAGGAGAGAAGTGTAAAGGAATGAAAAGAAGAAAGAAGAGATGACTAAGGGGGAGGAGGGATGAGAAGAGAAAATGAAAAAAAATTAAAGAGAAGAGGAAAGAAGAAAAGAGGAAAAGAAAGAAAAAGTAAGAGGATAAGAGTAAAGGAGAGAAGAGAAGAGAAGAGAAGAGAGAAGAAGAGAAGAAGAGAAGAGAAGAGAAGTTTAAAGGAATAAAAAGAAGAAAGAAGAGAAGACTAAAGGGAAAAAGAGATGAGAAGAGAAAATGAAAAAATATTTAAGAGAAGAGGAAAGAAGAAAAGAGGAAAGGAAAGTAAAAGAAGAGAAGAGAAGAGAAGAGAAGAGAAGAGAAGAGAAGAGAAGAGAAGAAAAGGCTAATACAGTATTATGCCTTCAGAAGAAAGTGCTATCTGCCCTCTTCTACATACATGAGCTTACAGATGTCTGTGATTGGCTGGTGTCACTGTGACAGAAGTAGGTTTTGTCACAAACAGTATGTAAAGTAATTGTAAAAAATCTACTGCTGGACATTAAATAACTAAATAACCATAAACTGCAAGATATGAGCAAAAGTAATGGGACACCTGACTTCTCCAGCCACTTCTTTTTTAAACTGTTACCACAAAAAAATGAGGAAATTGTACGAGGACAAGTTTCCATTCCTTTAACGCTTCTTTAAACCAGGCAGCCATTGTTTATTGTCTCCGCTGTGGCAGAGGAGGAGACATCGGGACAAAGAGATGCAGAACGCAGAACGCTGTTGGAGCTTTCAGATGGAGACAGGTGATAAAGTGTTGATTATTCACTCTCACACACACACACACACACACACACACACACACACACACACACACACACACTGTTGAGACTATGCATTCTCCATATCTCACTAAGATATTTCACAGCATGTGTTATGGAGGTACCATTATAGGCTCAAAAGTTTGTGGACACCTCAACATGCGCTTTTCAAATGTCCCATTCCACGTTTAGTCCTCATTTGCTGTTATAATCCGTTCCACTCTTCTGAGAAGATGTTCCATTGGATTTTGTGGAGATGTGTGGAGATATAGTTAAAACTTAAATAATCCAAAATTCCTGAGCCATCATGTTTATAGTTATTACATGCCATGTCTTCTTCATTCTGTCATACGGTGTAGTGTGTAATGAATGCGAGCATATCAAACACGATCCCTTGTTTTGTTTAGCCTCTATGAGTTTAATTACAGATATTTCCTTCCTCGTTTCTGATCAGTTCTTTTGCTTTGATGGAAATCTGCCTTGTTTATGAGTCACTTGGGATAAACACTTTAGAGGGCGTGCTCTTAGAGGGAAAGGATTAATGATGAGTGATGTGGTGTGTTCACAGACAACACCTTGTTTTCTCTTTCTGTTGTTATATTTTTTGTGTCGTGGAACTTCCTAGAGACAGAGCAGCTTATTGGAGCGGCTCTAAAGACTCAACAGACTGCTTTTATTCCATCTTTTCTTGATGGAGAAAATGATGGAGCTTGTCAGAGTACTGAAAAAACCAACAAAACCCTGCACTGACACTAGAGACTCCTTCCATAAATGTTAAAACGAACATCTAGTCTTTTAATGAAAAACTTCATCACATTGCTGATTTGATTGAATTGAAAGTTAGATGCTTCTATAAAATTCTTATGAATGATTATCTGAGGAAATATTTGTCAAGTCAAGTTTATTTGTATTGCGCTTTTCACAACAGACATTGTCTCAAAGCAGCTTTACAGAAATCAACAGTCAAGGTGAACGATGTGTATTTATCCCTGATGAGCAGTCATGGCGACTGTGGCAAGAAAAACTCCCTTAGATGTAATGAGGAATAAACCTTGAGAGGAACCAGACTCAAAAGGGGAACCCATCCTCATTTGGGTGATATCAAGAGTTTGATCATAAATCTTTAAACAATACAGAACACTGGAGAGTGAGAACTAACATGAGCACTGGAGTGTAAGATTATAGGTAATGTTCTTTCTACAGTCTTATACAGTCTTTATGGTTATAAAACCAGGTCAAACTAGGTCAACATTTGTGATCATCACAGATCCAGCATCAGCTTCTCCATGCCAGAGCCTTTAAACACTCCAGAAGGTCCAATGTCAAAACTCCACACATGTAGTGGGATCCAATTTTTGTGCTCTAAATACACTATATAGACGAAAGTTCGCGGACACCTGATTAATATATGTGCTCCTTTTTAAGCATCCCATTCCACATTAAGTCTCCATTTGTTGTTATAGTATCCTCCACTGTTCTGGAAAGATCTTCCACTAGACTTTATGGAGATTTGAGGAGATTCATTCAGCCACAAAAGTATTTGTAAATTCAGGTACTGAAGTAGGTAAAGTGAGGAGTTTCCTGGGGTGCAGTCAGCATTCACATTCATCCCAAAGGTGTTTAATAGGATTTAGAGTTCTACAGCAGGAGATCTTCCAATCCAACACATGGAAAGCATATCTTCATGGAGCTGGATTTGTACACAGGGGCACTGTCATGCTGGAACAGGTTTGGGTCTCCTAGTGAAGTTCAAGTGGAGGGACAATTTTATCCAAAGACATCCTCTGCAATTGTATGCCTTCAACATTGTGGTAACAGTTTGGGAAAGAACCGCATATGGCTGGAAAAATCATCAGGTGTCCTAATACTTTCGTCCATATAGTGCATAATAAAAATATATTAATTATTCTGCATTTGTAAAATGGAAGTTAATTGTTACAATGGCATTAATTGTGTTTTATTTAACATACGTAACTTTTCCCTGAGTTTATGCCTTTCGGGGAATGTCCTAAAACCAATTTGACAAAAAGAAGAAAACTTATCACTGAAAGGAAACCCCCCCTTACCAGAGAATCCTTCAGGGTTCTTACAGAAAGGAGACAAAGACACAACACATTGTGTGAGCTTTCGTGTGAGAATAGAATGAATCCTGCATAACATAACCAATGGTTTGAGTCTTGTGTTCACATCGATTGTTTTACTTCGAAAGCATATTTTTGTACTTTGCATTAGTTTGGAATTCCATTTAATATTGTGAAACAAATTATTCAAGCCCACCAACCCCACACACACACACACATGCACACCCAAACACAAACACCGAGTGTAAGCAGCCCCCTACTATGTGATTGTAAAGGGAGTTAAAGGTACCACCCTAAATGGCTTCTATTGTGTTTATCCTAATTAGAGTTTCATACACACACACACACACACACACACACACACACACACACACACACACACACACACACAAAACTAGTTTTATTTTGACTTTGGTCCCCCTAGGCTTGTTGTAATTGCACAAGCTTTAAAAAAAAAAAGACACAGCAGAGGCAATAGATACACCTTCAGGTATAAAAACCCTGATACCTTACACCCCCAACACCTTTCACAAACAAACACACACACACACACACACACACACACACACACACGGTTCTTGATTTATCTCAGAAAATGAGTGTGCAATGACAATATATTTCTAGTTGGATTTTTAGAAGGTTGGACTTTCTAGAAGGTTCTTGCTTTAAATTAAAGTGTGAGGGAAAACTATATACCAGGAATTTTCACAAGATTGAAATTTACAGATTCTGTTAGTTCTTTTAACTTAAAGTCTGGGTCTAAATAATTTTGAAAGGGTCATATATATTATTGACTTATGCAGCCAAGTTAAATTAGCATGAATGAATGGTGTCACACAAATGCTAAAAAGAAGTTGCAATTTACATGCTTATTTTTTTCACCAGTTCCCTACAAGTTCTCATTATTGCCCAACAGCCAGAAAACTGGGAGGGTGAAGACTTAAAGACTTCCCTGAAACACCTGAAGCATGAAGTGCTCCTTATGCAAAGGCACTTAGTCTAATGCTAACGTCTAGTGTCACTCTGCTCAATGGGAGAGAGCGAGAGAGAGAGAGAGAGAGAGAGAGAGAGAGAGAGAGAGAGAGAAAGTAATATTTTTGTCCCTGATTTCCCATCATGCTTAATCTTGATTCTTTCCTTCCACTTTCCTTATATGGTTAGTGTTTCCTGTCCTTTATTTTCTCCTTTTAAAGTTTGCAGGTTCCTACCACTGTTTCTAACTCCATATACACACAAATACATTTTCGTTTGAAAACACACATTTTTCTTCCGTCCACACTGAGACAGCATTTTTAGTAAACAAAAATCCGTTTTCGCTTCGCAGTGTAGACTGTGAAAATGGAGGCTTTTTTATTACAGTCAAATGAACAATTTAGCAAAGTTTCAAAGAACCAGAAAGTAAATAAACGGCAGGCAGAAATGACGCAGGTCGAAACGTGTTACATTTTTACTCATGCACAGTACAGTACAGGGACGTGAGCGTTTTTTGGACATTTCAGTGTGAATGAGCAACTATTGTGAAACAATTGAAAACAATAGTATGAATTATGGAGTATGGATTTTTACACGAAAATCCCATTTTTAGATGAATCCGTGTTAGTCTAGACTCACACAACACAACTGATTAGAGGCATATATTTCATTGTCTTTTACTTTTGTAAGGACATGAGAAAGGTTTAAAGGTTGCTGGACAAATTTCTCCCAAACCATAGAAAGTGCCTGGTCTGGGCTTCAAGCTACTCGCTTGATTCGATTTAGGAAGCAGAACCAAGTACATTTATTCAAATTTTACTCATCGACATACACTGCATTCGGAAAGTATTCAAAACAGGAAGTATGCAGAAGAGCATGTCCAATTTATAAACTTTTCCACAGGTGGACTCTAATCAAGGTGTAAAACATCTCAGTAATTATGAATAAAATTGTGATAATGGGATACTGAGTGTAGAAATGAGAACAAAAAAATTTGTATGATTGTAGTATCAACTTATTTCCTGTCATCGGGTGGCTTTTTCAAATGACACAGACCACACACCACAGATGTAGACTAGTTTACGAAGTTTGCAACGAGCACAGCAGCAAGAAGTCTGGGGTTCACGGGAGTCAGTGATGTAAACATGACTGAGAATAGAGACTCTTCTGATCACCTGATCGTCTTCATCTTTTCTCTGCTTGTGTTCTACATGGTGGATGTTCAGTCTGAATACATTCATTAGAGAACAACATTTTAAATTATTTTATATTAATATGACGTGAGGTCCAGTTACCATCAGACTCTAAAACAGGTAGTAGTAATGACCACTTTTTACTTTTACTACATTTTAGAGCCCAAACTTCTTTACTTTAACTTGAGTAGAGAAGAACTTTTACCAGTCTTTTGAAACATGAGTATCTGTACTTCTACTGGAGTGAAGGATGTGTGTACTTTTGCCACCTCTGGCTATACTATAGGGCAAAGGTTTTTAGACACCTGACCTTTTTGGACATCCTCCATTTATTTCCCATTTTGCTCTTGTAATAGACTCCGATCTTCTGGGAAGACTTTAGAATGTGCTTGTGGAGATTTGTGGAGATTCATTCAGACATGGTACTGACTGAGGTGGGGTGAGGAAACCTGGGTGGTAGTCAATGTTCACATTCATCCGAAAGGTGTTCAATAGGAGTTAAAGTTACTTTAGAGTTTTATAGCAGGAGATCTTCTAATCGAACCCATGGAAATCATATCTTCATGGCACTGGAGCATTTAGTGTGGGTCTCCTAGTTCAAGGGAAGGGAACTTTTCATGTTACCGCAGTTCTTTTCAAACAGTTTGAGAAAGAACCACATAAGTCATGTGTCTCAATACTTTAGTCCTGCCCTGTGATGCAGTGTGGCCTCATGGTTCCTTAAAGGAAGAGCGAGTTAGATTCTTTGCTCCGCCTGGCTGGTAGCTGTTGTACGATAGGAGAGATCTAATCTGCAGTCAAGATCAGATATGAACTGATGTAGCTGAGTTTGAGGTCATGCTCATGCTGATGGTGCTGACATTTCGACCTCTGTGGTATTTCCAGTGAGAGCATAAGAAAGAGTAGGCCACACCTATTTCTAATTACAGATACAATATTAGGAAGAATCTCAAGAATTGTAAATGTATCCCCAAGTGGTCACCAAAACCATAAAACGCTGACTCATGAGGACCGTCCCAAGGAAAGAAGGACAAGAGATTTTTCTGCTGCAGAAAAAAACGAGTCCAACTTTGAGATTTTTGGTTTTAACCACCGTGTCTAGAGACATAGTAGTAAATAGTAAAGTTAATATAAAGAGTGTGTGTGTGTGTGTGTGTGTGTGTGTGTGTGTGTGTGTGAGAGAGAGAGAGAATAAGAAAGATTTCTGATTACAGATACAATATGCATATTTGGAGCATGAAACAGATACAGGTAGTTTTGTGTTACATGTATAGTGTTTAGCAGTGTCTAGTTTTAATTATGGTCTGGCTTTCAGGGTTTTTTTTGATAATCGATGCCAGAATGCAAACTGACTCTAAATATCTTATTGCACCAAATAAATGCTACTTTAATTATATCTATGACTTCACTTCACTCCCACAGCCATATGTAAAACACATGGAAACAACGTTTCTATTGCACAAGAGGAGGAAGCCAGGAGTGTTATCAGGACTTCTTACAATCACACACTTGCACATAAATCACAGATGATTACACACTCTTCTTTTTTAGACACCTATGCAGACAGATAGACCACGATAGTTACATTGGGCTCGGATTTCCTTGCAGAGTCTTTGTTTTGTTTTTAAAAACTGATATACAGATAAGCAGATTCATACACAGCGAGACTGGTGTGTAATGACACACTGACGGTTTCCTGAATGTAAGCTGAGTGACTCTGCAGGGTATTAGCGCAGGATCAGCAATCATGATCATAGGGGTAAAAACCGTCACACATTCTCAGTGTGTGTGAGTATATATGTGTGTGTGTGTGTGTGTGTCTTCCGTATAGTTTTTGAATGCCTCCTGGTATTTGTCTTGAAGCAAATCCGGATGAAACAATCATATTCTGCTGCTTGTTTAGTTGAAACTGTGTTATATTACGGTACATAAAATGCAGGTTGTTTTCATCAATACAAGAGACTTTGGTGAAAAAATAGGCAGATATTTAAGTAACATAAGATTTGATGCAAATGTATGGATATTATAACGTGCATAGATTTTAAATAAACTATATATCATATGTATTTTGTTATGTCAAAGCCTTATTCCAAAATAGATTACATTTTTAATTTTTGCAATCATGGCATTTGTTAGACACTTTTTTATCCACAGTGGCTTTTATCTTATTCATATAATTGAGCAGCTTAAGGGCCTTGCTCAGGGGCCCAGAATTGTCAGTTTGTGTGGCTGTGATTTGAACTCATGACCTTCGGATCCGAAGTCTAATGCTTTAAAACAAACACACACACACACACACACACACACACACACACACACACACACACACACACACACACACACCCCCTCCCCCCCGGTTCCAGCATGACAATGTCCCTGTGCACAAAGCCAACTCTATGAAGATATGCTTTACATGGGCTGGACTGTATATGTGTACATACATATATATATAAATTGCAGATTGTCCAAAGTAGCTGCATTCATTTTGATGACAGCTTGGCACACTCATTGCATTCTCTCATCAGATTCACGAGGTGTGTCTGGTTTAAAGTTCATTTGTGACATAACTTGCCTTCTTAATGCGCTTTAGACCATCAGTATTCTTCTGCAGAGGAAAGGGTGAGTACAGAGTCAATACTAAAACTACTGTACAAATCCAATTTATGGCAAGAAGCATTCAGTTAAGTTAAGGGAAAAGACATTCCATCATTACTTTTAGAAATGAAGGTCAGTC
The DNA here is from genome assembly GCF_014805685.1 of Silurus meridionalis. NCBI lineage: Eukaryota > Metazoa > Chordata > Actinopteri > Siluriformes > Siluridae > Silurus > Silurus meridionalis. The sequence continues at coordinate 25,648,844 of NC_060891.1, read as the reverse complement.
AATCCGAAAAAATCTCAGGAACATTAAATGTATTCCAACTGCAATCTCCAAAACCATCAAACGCCACAATAAAACAGGCTTTCATGAAGACTGTGCTGGGAAAGGAAACCAAAGAGCTACCTCTGCTGCACAGGATAAGTTTATTAGAATTACCAGCCACAAAACCCACCAATTTACATAAATGCTTCTCAGGGTTCAAGTAGCAGACAAATTTTAACATCAGAGCAGTCAGGCCTTCATAGTTGAAATTGCAGCAAAGGAACCATTACCATTACTTCGGAAGAACAAGAAGAAAGTGCTGCATCAGATGGCCTGGTCTTTACTATCACCCTATCTAAATCTAACACCTCTGGGAACTCCTTCAAGATTGTTAGAAAACAATTCCAAGTCACTACTTCATGAGACTGACTGAGAGAATAGTGTGCAAAGCTACCATGAAAAAGCAAAATATGAATACTTTGAAGAATCGTTTTTGTTTATTGAATAATTTCATGTGTTTCTTTTACATTTTTTATTTATTTTTTGCTGCATTTAGCAGACGCCCTTATCCAGAGCGACGTATAAAAGTGCTTTGAGTCTCTAGTAATGAATAAATCTACACTGGTACACAAGATTACAAACTTAATATAAATATAACTCGAATTCTACAAACTTGGAAAGTGCTAATTTAAGTGTTTCAGGAAGATGAAGGTCTTCAGTCGTCGCTTGAAGATAGTCAGGGACTCCGCTGTACGGACGTCTAGGGGAAGTTCATTCCACCACCTCGGTGCCAGAACAGAGAAGAGCCTTGAAGTGTACTTACCTCTCATTCTGAGAGAAGGAGGTACCAGTCGAGCAGTTCTGGAGGATCTCATTCCTTCATAGTAGATGTGTTTAGTATTAATGTACCATCTGAAGGAGAAGGTGTTAAACTTTAAACTTTTGACAGTAAAAAAAAGTGAAAGTGTATGGCTCATAGCCAGGCATATAGTCAGGCAGATACGTGATTAGGCTAGGTGGTTGCTTAGTGGTTAAGGCTTTGGACTTTGGATGTGAAGGTCATGAGTTCAAATCCCAGACATGACAACCCTGAGTAAGGCCCTTAAGCCAATAGCTGCACAGTTATAAATGTCGCTCTGGCCAAATGCCATAAAAAAATGAAAAAGAAAGTGGTGTGAGGAGAGAGAGTGTTGTTAATCCCAAGCAATGGACTATAGCTTTTTTCTTGAGCACATGGCTGCCAATTGGGCGTGAGTAAAGTGTGTGAAAGAATCCCTCATAACACTCATTCATCATTTTTCTCTTTCCCTTGGATGATAGGCATCTGATTATATATGAAGTATTGTCCTCCCCTCCTCTTTTCTGGATGAGTTGGGATGTTCCCGTGGGATAGTGGGGGTGCACAGATTTCCAGGATGTATTACCACATCGAGAGTAACATGAACATGCCCAGACCACCTGAACACACACACACGCACATGCACACACACACACGCACACACACACACACACACACACACACACACACACATATGCACTATATATCTATATATCGATAGATAGATAGATAGATAGATAGATAGATAGATAGATAGATAGATAGATAGATAGATAGATAGATAGATAGATAGATAGATAGATAGATAGATAGAAGGATAGATAGATAGAAGGATAGATAGATGCACAGAAAAAAAAACACACATGCAGACTCAGTGCCCTACATAATCCCAGGTGTTTTTGTTCTTCATTTAGATAGATAAATCAAAAAAATTATGTGCACTCAGACTTTTGTACACACACACACACACACACACACACACACACACACACACACACAACTATCATCATCTGTCTCACGTGTTGTCCTCAGACCGGGACTCACGCCCAGTTTCAGTCTACATGTCCCATCTTGCAAAAGAGAACGAAACGAGAGCAGCTCTCTCGGTGTACTGGAACACAGCCCAGGAGTGTGTGCATAAGTGTGTGTGTGTGTGTGTGTGCGTGTGTGTGTGTGTGTGTGTGTTTGTATTTTAACAGTATCCCTTTTATTCTTCATCTCTCCACAATGAACTAATCCATATATTGTTACATCAGAATGTTAATATTTACACTTGCTCCTTAGGTCGTAATGGCTGTCTACTGTACTGAAGTGATAATTACAATATTAGATCATGATGACATATTTTATTTAGTTCAATTTAACTCAGTTTTATTTGTAGAGCACTTTTAACAATGGACATTGTCCCTAAGCAGCTTTACAGAGATAAAGTGGTTATAAAGTTGTATAAAAGAATGTATAAGTTTAGTGTCTATAAGTTTGTTTCCTATAATTGAGCCAGTGTTGACTGTTGCAAGAAAAAACTTCTTGAGAAGGTCTAAGAAAGCAACCTTGAGAGGAACCAGACTCGAAAGGGAACCCGTGAGAGGCTTTTAATGCGGAACTGTTCATGCGGCCTGTGGTCCTGAACCATTGTCGCAGTCTGTTGATATTAATTTCAGTCCAAATCCATCCTTATTGTTCTTGAGTTGCTCATTATCTTTATTATTTGTGCTGTTTATGTGGAACCATCCCCAGCTGCATAGAGTGGTCTCCAATTAAAGAGAATCACGTATCTGGACAAGTACAGGATCATTAATAAAGAATGAATTCATTACGCAATATTTTATTAAGGAAAAGTGATACAAAACTCCAGCCAAGTCACACGTATTGAACTCACAATCAACTTAGATAACTCCTCTTTTACATGATCACTGACTCATTCCATTAGAATGCTATTCTTTTTGAATAACCCTGTAGATGCACTTGGAGCTACGAGCTTTACATTTAAAAGCTATCAATGTACAATATACATTAGACTATAGATTGGTTCCTTGTACAGTACTTTACAGCACAGTGAAATTTCTTCTTTGCATATTTCAGCGATGTTGGGAACCTGGGGTCAGAGCACAGAGTCAGCCATGATTCAGCACCCCTGAAGCAGTATCACCTGACCTTGTGATCTGTAATCCAGAGCCTTTGCCACTGAACAACCACAGAAGTTGGACTTCCAAGCCGAAGGTTGAGTTTTTATATCTCAAGTTGCCATTGCTGGGCCCTTGAGGCCCTTAACCCTCAACTGTTGAGTTGTATAAATAAAAGATTTGTACTTTTTTTCTAACTATAAGATGAGTAGATATTAGAAAAAAATCATAACCGTGTCTGTAGTTGCAACCATTTTTAAACCGGACTGATGTAGCTGAGGTCGAGGAACTGTCAGAGGAACTGTCCGAATTCACACACCATCTTGACACTGCTGCCATTTGGGTTTATCCATTGTTTCTGAGGGCGTAGCAGTAGGTTCATGTACTGGAGGCAGATGTTAGTGTAGGCGGAGTTGCTCATTATCTTTATTATTTGTGCTGTTTATGTGGAACCATCCCCAGCTGCATAGAGTGGTCTCCAATTAAAGAGAATCACGTATCTGGACAAGTACAGGATCATTAATAAAGAATGAATTCATTACGCAATATTTTATTAAGGAAAAGTGATACAAAACTCCAGCCAAGTCACACGTATTAAACTCACAATCAACTTAGATAACTCCTCTTTTAAATGATCACTGACTCATTCCATTAGAATGCTATTCTTTTTGAATAACCCTGTAGATGCACTTGGAGCTACGAGCTTTACATTTAAAAGCTATCAATGTGCCTGTGGTTTACTCAGTGAAAAAAAAAGCTAATTGAATTTAAATTGAAATGTGTACATCTGGTCCAGATTGACTTATTTTAGCACACTTTTGTTTTCTATATCTAATAGGAAGCTTTGGATCTCCACTCTCAACCAAACTGAGGACGCAATGGAGATCAGAATAATCGGTCAATTTAGTTTATTTCTGTTAGGTATACTGTAGTTTCTGTTAGTTCCAGCATTCTGACAATATTTCATAATGTAATTGGGTTTGCGTTAGTACTATATGAGTCAACATTCTCTCTCTCTCTCTCTCTCTCTCTCTCTCTCTCTCTCTCTCTCTCTCTCTCTCTTTCTCTGGGCTGCATTTGTATGATTAAAATCCTTTTAGAACTGAATCCTTTACTACACACCCGATTCAAGTCTTCACTTTGCCCGACTTCCCCTTGATTCAAACCAAATTAACTCAGTGTAATATAATTGGTACATCACATTTAAACATTGTCCCCAAGCGGTTTTACAAAAAGAAAATGATTCTGAATATGCATTGAGTGCCCTAAATAAACCCCCAAATCCCTGTTTATCCCCAAAGTTTGAGCTAGAGATGACAGTGATGAGGAAATGTAATGAGAAGGAAATCTTGAGAGGAACCAGACTCAAAAGGGAATTGATCCTCATCTGGGTGACACCAAATGTCCATTCATTACAGTATCAACTGTCCACTAAAAGACACTTGAGTGCAAAACTCCAATTACTATTGACTGCAGTTAAAATCCATTGTCATGGTTACCAAGCTGAACCATCAACAGCAGTGCAGCAATGTACCCCCAGGTGGTTCAACTGAATCTCATGCTCTCCGTTGCACATAAACTACCGTTTGATTCATTTAATGATTGAATTGTGAAAGCAAAGTGAACATAAGAACTCATTATTAGGAATGACTTGAGCGGTAGATCAGTGGTTGATGTGTTCTGATCGGAATGTCGTGAGTTGAAATCACAAATGAGGGTGAAAGGACAAACCCTCACAAATTAGTACAAATAAGATCAAATATAAGTCACTCTGGATAAGATTATCTAAATATTTTAATGTAAAAAAATATTCTGATTTAAAGGAACTATGTGTACTACAATGCAGGAACATCTGCTTGGGTCTTCACCTTAAGGAGATCTATGGCAGTACTGCAGTCATATCTTCTTCTTCTTCTTCTTTCGGCTGCTTCCATTAGGGGGCGCCACAGCGGATCATCCGTCTCCATACCACCCTGTCCTTTACATCTGCCTCTTTCACACCAACTACCTGCATGTCTTCACTCACCACATCCATAAACCTCCTCTTTGGCCTTCCTCTTTTCCTCCTTCCTGGTGTCTCCATCCTCAGCGTCTCCTATTGATATACCCCATGTCCCTCCTCTGCACATGTCCAAACCATCTCAATCGCACCTCCCTCACCTTGTCTTCAAAACGTCCTACATGCGCTGTCCCTCTAATGAACTCATTTCTGATCCTGTCCATCGTCGTCACTCCCAACCAAAACCTCAACATCTTCAGCTCTGCTACCTCCAGCTCCACCTCCTGTCTTTTACTTAAGTTTAAATCTGCATACTACATGGTTTGTATACTTCCTCCACCACTGTATATTCGATGATGATTTTAGTGACATAACTGAACACAAATCGGTTGTTCAGAGCAATCTTGCTGTATCGTGTTTTCTTAACAGGTACACGTGCAGATATGAATGTCAAAAATGTGAATACATTAGCGTGTTTAAGAGTACGTGTTCACTTTCTTGCTGTTGTAAACAAGCAGTTAGATATGAAGCTTGTGGGGCAAAGGTGAGGTGTCTACATATGTTTGACCACACAGTGTGTATGTGTATGTTGGGTGTGTGTTTTGGTCATTGAGTTTAGTGCTACAATATGTGCATATTTGAATGATCTGTTAACACACTGAGACTACACAATTCTCAATTCCCAGAACATGTAGCATGAGGTACTTTTTATCAAGATATAGAAGATGGAGGTGTACAAGGAAATGGACAAGGTTGTGTATATATATTACAGTAGGTGTGCAAAAATACACAGAGTGTATTCCTGTAGCCTCACTTATGCATTTCATTATACAAACTGTCACTGACATCTGTATATATGACAAATAAACTTGAGAAATAAGAAGTTTCAAACAGCAGTGCTTTTTTGTTTGTTATAAAGACTTTGGTCCAAATTTGCCCTGATTACTTTGTGTACTGCATAATGTATATATTTTATATCGTATCTCAATACATTGCTTTTTAAAATGACTCCTAACTAAGTCTTCCAGCACCACATTCTCCACCTTACATACATACAAACCCTTTACATTAGACTATAGATTGGTTCCTTGTACAGTACTTTACAGCACAGTGAAATTTCTTCTTTGCATATTTCAGCGATGTTGGGAACCTGGGGTCAGAGCACAGAGTCAGCCATGATTCAGCACCCCTGAAGCAGTATCACCTGACCTTGTGATCTGTAATCCAGAGCCTTTGCCACTGAACAACCACAGAAGTTGGACTTCCAAGCCGAAGGTTGAGTTTTTATATCTCAAGTTGCCATTGCTGGGCCCTTGAGGCCCTTAACCCTCAACTGTTGAGTTGTATAAATAAAAAATTTGTACTTTTTTTCTAACGATAAGATGAGTAGATATTAGAAAAAAATCATAACCGTGTCTGTAGTTGCAACCATTTTTAAACCGGACTGATGTAGCTGAGGTCGAGGAACTGTCAGAGGAACTGTCCGAATTCACACACCATCTTGACACTGCTGCCATTTGGGTTTATCCATTGTTTCTGAGGGCGTAGCAGTAGGTTCATGTACTGGAGGCAGATGTTAGTGTAGGCGGATGATTGTAGAGATTTCAAACATAAGAAATGAAGTGGAAACATGAAACATGAATGTGAGCGGCACAAGGCACAAGGCAGGAAATCTTGGTATGTAGACCATGAGCAACAGTAGAGCAGAGATATCAAAAGATTCACAGAGACACACACACAGAACGCAGAGTACTGAGTGTGTGTGTGTGTGTGTTTGTGTGTGTGTCAGTGGCAGGCGTTTAAGGCCAGCAAAGCCTTCTCTGCTGGCCTAAACACTATCAGAACACTGAACTACATTTACAACCTAAATTTTGATATTTGTTCAATTAAATTGTATTAATTTATTCCCAACAGTTTATTCTCTTCGTTTCGTAGCTTTTCTCTTGTCTGCACTGCTTCCAGTACTTGTATGTGGATGTTAGATTTTTTGTCCAGTCAGATTTCAGCCTCTATGTGCTGCATGTCAATCTGCCCAGGGCCTTCAAAGTCAGTACTGCTGGCCTTTTTACCATAGGGAATATTACCAACGTGTCTGTTTCTTTAACCAATCAGATTTCAAAGTCACCTCACAGGGCAGCTAGCTGGCCCAGAATAGCGTCAGCATTTATCCGTCCTCTGATTGGTTGGTCAGAGGGAAACTGTTACAGCCAAGTTCGACTTGCAAAACATGTGTGAAGTTCTGCACACATTAATACATCTGAGTTAGACTTTTTTATGCCTACGGAGGAGGAGAAATTTATTTGGTGTCAGACATACTTAAAAATAATTTTTCCAGAAAAGCTAGACATGGTGAGGAGGTCGGTCAACCCCGAGGCTAGCTAGCGTGTCTCAGCCGGGGAAAGGGTTTGTTCTCCACTTCCAGACCAGTGAATATGACCAGTACCACTGGATTACAGCCTCTGAGGAGCGGTGCACATTATGAGTCCGCATCTCTGGTGAGTAGGTTGTATTTTATTTTTTTGGCATGTTATTAGACAAATATTAATTCTAAACTGGTCCAGATGTTGTAGGTGAACAGTTGTGGTTGTAGTGTAGTTTTGGAGACTTTACCGGGTTTCTTGCTTTAGTAAAATGGATTTTCCCTCCATATGTGAAATGCCTCTCTCTCTGTAGCGCCACGCGTTGTTATATTGCGTTTTTGTATTGTATTGATGGTTTCAATAATCACGACGTGATAGTGGTGGTATTAAGAGGTGGATTAAGTCAGGCATTTAAGGCCCAGGTACCAAATGCACGGCCTGCCATTGGTGTGTGTATGTGGTTTGGTCTCCTGACTGACAAATGAAATATATAGTTAATGCTTATTATTCACTTCCTCGCTAACAGCATGTCATGTCTTCTATCAGTTCATCTTTTTATTTGAAAACCTGTACAATCAAGTCGAGAATAATTCCTCTCCTGCTGCATAAAGAGTTTCCTGCTACTGGTTAGAGAGCTGTGTATAATTACAATGCGTGTCATTTCTGTGTAGGATTCCAACACACACGACCTGCGGCACTAAAACACTAAGGCACCGGGCCGTGTAATTGAAAATTAAACTTGTGCAAGTCTCTTTCAGTGAAGGAATGCACCTGTTCCCCATGAAAGAGAAAAAAAAAAACACCTGTTGCATGCTGCAGGATAGAGAGAGAGAGAGGGAGGGAGAAAGGGAGGAAAGGACGATTGCCACAGAGATGGTTTGTCATTATGGCTTTAGTGAGCCGTAAAGCAAATTCGCAAAAGAAAAGAGCGACAGGAGAGACAGACGACGGCTGAGGTGTGGAGTGAGGGACTGAAAGGGCGGATGAAGACACAGGAGGCAGCGGAGGAGGGACGCAAAGGTAGGGATAGGATAAAGAGACACCGGCAGAAGCAGGAGGTGTCGAGTGAGGGGTGTGGGGGGGGGGGATTGGCTGGGTAGAGGTAAATCACTAACACAACAGGTTCAACCTGAATGTAAATCTCTGATTACAGGGTGCTGAAAATATGAAGTAGCTCCCAAGCAAGTGGAAAAGCTCATTAAAACGGATCTATTTGTGGCACAGCCATTAATCTATCTGTCGCTCTTTTTCTCTGCTCATTGTCAATCATGTCATCATTTGTTCACATACTGTAAAGAGACATGACACGACTTTTACAGTTCATCGGTACGGAGCGAGTTTGTTTGGTTCCTTTGAAAAAATATTAATGTTTTAAAGTTTGTAATTACATCATCTTCTGGATGCCTTATGTATATTTTATTAATGACGTGTTTGAAACGTATTTTCCACAAACACCCATTTCAATTTACAGCATTTGGCAGGAGCTCTGATCCAGAGTGATTTATATCATTTATACACTAGAGCTGTTAAAGGTTAAGGGCCTTGCTCAAGGGCCCAGGAATGGCAGCATGAAAGGGCTGGGATTTGAACTCATGGGTCTTCTGAGCAGAAGTCCAACATCTTAAATGCTGAGGGATCACCTCCCACATGCAAAGGTTAAATAAACAGCTGTTCTTTGTAAGCCGGTTGATGCGATCCGTTGAGTGATGTTCATTTTTTTTTTTAGACCCCATGACCTCATTTAGAAGTCCCTTTGCAACACAAAAATGTCGCTAATGTTGACTGATTTGATCTTCTCCTTTTGTCAGAACAAAAATTGTATTTAAAAGCAACGGCTCTAAAACAGCAGCATGAAGATGACATTCATACTCATGTCATGAAGGAAGCTCGGTGACTCATAGGGACATTCATACAGAATCATCCCTTAGAAATCCCCTATAGTGCTGTAGAAATATCTCTAAAAGGAGATGCCTTAGGACAATGATCATGCTAAATATTAGCATGCTGAAGCAGCATTATAAGGCAGATAAGTCGCTGTGTCGCTGTGAAACAGATAATGCCGAGTCATGCTGAAAGTGCTAATAAAAAAAAGGATTTCACAATGAGTTTATTTCCTGTTTAATGTAACGTCTTCTCCTTATTTCGGCTTCTCCCATTAGGGGTCGCCACAGCGGATCATCTGCTTCTTTCAAACCAACTACCTGTATGTCTTCCCTCACCTCATCCATAAACCTCCTCATTCTTCTACCAATATACCTCATGTCCCTCCTCTGGACACAACCAAAGCATCTCAAAGGATCTCAATTCATCTCTCACCTTGTCTCAAAAAATGTCCTACCTGCCGGGTCCCTCTAATAAACTCATTTCTAATCCTGTCGTTACTCCCGATGAAAATTGCAATATTGCAGAATTGAAAATACTTCTAATGTAACATTTCGTAATAATTGCTATATTAACATAATTTATAAACTCCTTAATAAGACACTGGACTAACAGACACACACACACACACACACACACACACACACACACACACACACACACACACACACATTATACCGCACAAATAGTTGCCTGCTATATCATCAACTAACATTAATTTAAATTAATTTATCACAACCCCAATTCCCAAAAAAAGTTGGGACACTGTGTAAAATGTAAATAAAAACTGAATGCATTGATGTGCAAATCTTATAAACCCATATTTTATTTAAAATAGAAGATAAGATAATATAGGATAAAATCAAATTATTATTACAAATTCAATGACTGTTATTGCACAGTTTAAAAAACAGTATTAAACGAAGAAAATATACCATTTTGAGAAAAAAAATGGTAATTTTGATATTGGTGGCTGCAATACGTCTCAAAAAAGGTGGGACGGGTTCATGTTTACCACTGTGTAGCATCACGTCTTCTTTAACAACAGTCTTTATATGTGTGAGGAAACCAGTTGCTGAAGATTTCAGAGAGGAATGTTGTCCCATTCTTGCCTGATATAGGATTCTACTAACTCATTTTAAGATGCACCAAATATTTTCAAAAGATAAAAGGTCTAGATTGCAGGCAGGCTATTCATTTCAGCACTCTTCTACTACAAAGCCATGCAGTATGCAATTAGTATTGTCTTGGTCAAATATGCAAGACCTTCCCTAAAAAATACGATTTTTAGATAAAAGCATTTGTTGTTCTAAAACCTGTATATACCGTTCGGATCCTTTCCAGATGTGCAAATTGCCCATTCCACATGCACTAATACACTCCCATACCATCAGAGATGCGGATTTTTGAACTGAGCGCTGATAACAAGCCAGATGGTCCCACTCCTCTTTAGTCCGGAGGACATGGTGTCCATGGTTGCCAATAAGAAAAACTAATTTTGATTTGTCTGACCACAAAACAGTTTTCCACTATGCCTCGGTACATATTAAATAATTTGAATAATGATGTAATTGTAGTCTGAATTTAACCAATAATAATGAAAATGAATGAACGAACAAACAAATTAATGAATGAAAACATGGATGGATGGACAGATGGATAATTGGTTAAATGGATGGGACAATTAATAAATGTATGGATAAATGGATGGATGAATTAGGATGAACAAATGCATGTATGTATGTAGGTATGGGTGGATGGATGAATGGATGAAAAAGGAACTAATGAATAAGTAGGTTTATTAATGGATGGATGGATGGATGGATGGATGGATGGATGGATGGATGGATGGATAATTGAGTAAATGGATGGGACAATTACTAAATGTATGGATAGATGGATGGACGGATGAATTAGTATGAGTAAATGCATGTATGGATGGATGAATGGATGTATGGATGGATGGATGGATGTATGGATGGATGATGGATGGATGGATGAAAAATAAAGGAATGAATGAAGTAGAAGGTTTATGAATGGATGGATAGATGGATGGGTGTAAAAGCTTGAAGTCATTCTGTGGGCATTGTCCTTTGGATCAGATGGTCATGAGCTTTAATCCCAGCACTACTAAGCTGCCACTGCTGGGCCCTTGAGCAAGGCCCTTAACCCTCAACACTATGTGACGGTGCATTTCAGCCTGCCCTGCCCTCATTACTGCTCCTTCGTTCCCTTTACAACAATAAGAATTTGCACACAAATGTATTGGAAGTCTTTGGATACAGTAGCATGAAATTTTCTCTTCACTCGATCTAAGAGACCCAAACCTGCCTCCCCAGAAGAGTGGGGAGTATAAAGCGTCTCTGATTGGGGACAAAACTTAGGGTTCAAATAGTCATTAAACAGAATGCAGTCACCCTGGTTCTTCTCATGCGTATGTACAGTACACAGGAGTCAGGCAGGAGGAATGTTGGTGGCTGCCAAACTCAAATCCATCAGTCTTTTTTTTTTTACTGCAAAACACATTTCATACAGACCTTGCTGACTTACAAAGACTTTAATTAGCGAATTTTTAATGGAATGCTCACACCCCGTTAGCCTACAATAACTACCACCTCAGCTTACTGAGTCAGACAATCGTTATTAGCATAAGTCACCCACATTCTATTCAACCTGAACATAATTCGACAATTTAATTGTCATTGCCAGTGTCGCTGCTGTATACGCATGAATAACCGCGAGCTCATAAAAGGACAGGTCTGAACCTGCAGAGAAACTGGGAAAAGCATTCCGAGCCACAGCCCCATAACGAATGCGCATACCACACCAAAATGCCAAAATCTTTACTTCCGGAAAAAACACAAGTGGAGGGACGAGGGAAGATGGAATGGCAGCTCGTAACGTTCGTGCATTCTTTCATTGTAGTGTTTGCTTTAAAAAAAAAAAACCTGTTAGACAGATTTCATGCTTTCTCTTCCTCTAAAAAGCTCGAACATTCCTATAGAGTGGGGTTTAAAACCCTGACTAGCACACACACACACACACACACACACACACACACACACACGAACGCGTGCATGCACACACGTGCACATAGAAAATATAATTTTAGAATACGCTCCATTTTGCTTTAAATATCCAACATGGTTATATACACACACACACACACACACACACACACACACACGCATACCATACACACACAGACACACGAGAGCTCTGTTTTACACATACACACACACATGCATTGGTCAAAAGTTTTAATTGTGAAGTGAAGAAATTACTGTGTGATTAAAATGTAAGTACAGTAGGTTCACTACACCTCTTTTTTCTAGATGATCACTAGAACGAGGTGAAACCATGAAGCTCAAGAGCTTCAGATAATATTCCGATTAAACACCACAACTGAGAAAAATGCATGACATCTGTATCATTGGCTTGTTGGACCCATTGGGCGTCACTGATTTTTTTAAAAGCAACGATTGTCCTGGGATTTCTACCAACATTTTCTAGAGCAGGCAGAAATGCTTTAACAATGATAGAGGCCAAAGGTTTGAGTTGACAGGAAGGTTATAGTAGCTCAAATAACCACACTTTATCAGCATGTTAACCAGAAAAGCATGTCAAGCCCTGAGCCAGTTTGGCTAAAACAGCTGAAGATCACACTTATTTCCATTTCCTTTACCACCTGAGAGACATCCTTACCTCATCGTAACATACCGTTATTTTATTTATACATATGTGCAGGTGGGGGTTAAGGGCCTTGCTCAAGAGCCCGATCAAGTGGCAGTTTGGTGGGGCTTAACCATTGAGCCATCTTTACCAACCAACACCATACCTTATTTCCAATTAAGGAAAAATTAATTAATAATAGTTATTTCCAATGACAATAAATATACAGTAATCCCTCGCCACATCGCGGTTCAGCTTTTTTTACATGGAACAGATCCAATTTTGTTTTGCGGATTTTTCGCTGTATCGTGGGATTACGCGTTATGTAGGTTGTATTGTTAAGAGTTATTTTCATTATTTTTGGTGGTAAAATAATTTCTAGCCTACAAAAATTAAGCTTTCAGAAGGGCTGTAATCTTCTTGGGTATACAGTACATTGATTTCTTCATCATCACCTTCATCATCGTTAGTACTGCACACTTAATTCATCATTATCTTCATCATTCAAATGTATCTTCACTGGTGAGTACCCATGTAGAATTTTTTATGTTAAAATTAAGAATATGGGAAGTGTTTAAGAGCAGAGGAAAGGTTTATAAGAGTGTCGGGACGGTTTATAAAGCCTTCAGATATACAGGTATTCTGTATTTTGTACTGTATACATGTTAGGTTGCCACTTCACGGATTTTCGCCTAACGCGGTGGGGTCTGGAACGTGGAGGGATTACTGTAACTTGCTTAAGAATTAAATGTTCTTAATTTATAAAAATGTAACAATAAAGAAGAGCTTTTATTTATCACATTTTTTAATTTTCTTTTCACTCCCAGCTGGTTTAAAACTTGTGGTCAGAGCAAAGGGTCAGCTATCATACAGTACCTGTGAAGCATAGAGGATTAAGGGCCTTGCTCAAGGGCCCAAGAGTGGGAGCTTGGTGATACCAGGGCTTGAACTTCAGACCTTCTGGTCAGTAACCCAGAGCCTTAACCACTCAGTTCCCACTCCCCCAATAGTATTGTTAGGGTCAAAATAGTTATCAACAAAATGCTGTGATATACAGTATAAGGAATAAAACACTTTAGAATGTGGTTTCATTCAAAAATTATTAATGTTAGGGTAGTAAGTGGTACTCTTTTATACATTTACAGTATTTGCCAGATGCTCTTATCCAGAGCAACTTACATTTATCTCAAAATAACTTAGCAGATAAGGGTTAAGGGCCTTGCTCAGGGGCCCACGAGTGGCAAATTGGCATGGCTGGGATTTGATCTCACAAATTTCGAATCCAAAGTTTAATGTTTTAACTACTAAGTTAACACATATATTGCGCTATACTGTGTATTGGCACTTATTTTGGTAAAGTAGTAGTTCAGCAGATAAGATGTTGGTCCCGGAAGGACATGGGTTCAAAACCCAGCACCACTAACTTGCCACAGCTGGGTGCTTGAGCAAGACCCTTAACCCTCAATTGCTCAGCTTTATAACTGAGATTGCTGTAAGTTGATCTGAATAAAGGCGTCTGACTTATACTATAAACAGCTAGTTTATTATGTAATGTGAACGCTATTACAGTTTTGCTCATGTATCTGTCATGTAACCAACTGGATTTTAGGTGTAAATAGAAACTGCATTTTTTTTTTTTTTTAAAGTGTGTACCTTTGTTTTAAAACACTGAAGCCAGACGTCTGTGAGGCATTTAAGCTGTACGTGTACGTAGATCTTCTTTTTGTCTTTTTTCACCGATGTGTGTACAGATAGGAGTGGTTCCTTATCCGTCCTGCATGCTCTGGCATTTTGAGGCAAAGGGCACGAGGGTGACGACAAATCTACCAGTCATGATAAAAAAAACAAAAAACTCAACAAAAACATATTTGACAGATGAATGAAGGCGATGTGGTTTTTTTTCTTTGGAACTGTCTACTACTGACTTATAACTGGTCAAGAATTGACGTGACTTGATCTGAATTTTTTATTAACATTTATGTAATCCACATACAGATCGATCGTGTTTAAATGTTCAAAATCCCTTTTTTTTCTAACTAGCCTTATTGTAAGGATAAATACAGTCATTTATGCTGAAATATTTGCACATTGCACATGCTTAAAAGGGGTGTCAGATGTTAAATATTTACAGATATATAAATAAATAAATCCTTAATAAATGTCACATCAATTAAATACAATACAATTCAAATTCAGTATCCTTTTTTGTGGCCGAACTGCAATATATCATGAGTATATTGTAAATAGCTAATGCATTGTATATATTGTATTGGATATACAGTAGCGAATGGGAAGTGGTAGCTTAATGGTTTGGGGTTTGGGAAGATTGGAGACTTCTTCCAGGTGAAAAAAAAGAGAACCCAGATGCCAACCATTCCATACTTCAACTCAATCTTCATTCTATGCAATTTTGTCTGGTCCTTGAGCGAGGCCCTTAACCCTCAAATAATTGTAAGCTGCTTTGGCTAAGGGAGTCTACAAAATGGCATAGCTGTAAATAAATAGGAGGTCATTTGGAGTTCAGCGACTAATTCTTTCTAAAAAATGACATTGAGTTTGGGTTGCCAGATCTCCACCACTCCAATTTTCTAGCACATCTACATCTCAAAAATCCCCCAAACCATCCATTTTACATGATCAGTTTTTCTGGCATTTCGCAAAAAGAATAGCTGTCTTATACTGAACAACTCTGAATTGTCTTATTTGTACAAATTTCGGTCAAGGGCCTCGCTCAAGGGCCCAGCAGTGACAGCATAGTGGATCTGAGATTTAAACCTTTTGATCTGAAATGTAACATCCTAATCACTGAGCTGCCATTCTCCCGAAAAGTCCAGTCACTGTAAACCGATATTTATTTCTTCTTAATATGAGAAATGTAATCTTGCATGTAAATTTCACCGCTCAGTTTATTATTTGCATTATCTGCTTTTTGTTGCCGTTAGCCTAATCCTGGTGTAATCCTTTCCATAATCCGCCTCTCCCGATCTTCACAATAGGTCTTGCAACAGAAACAATTCTATACATCATACATGCACCTTCTGCACATACGCTATTCTTTTGTTTTGCCATGATCTACTTTCATGTCAACTGATTAGATTTAAATCTGGTTATCTGCATCTTTCTTGGTGGACTATTTTTAAGCAAGAAAAAAAACACAACTCTTACCTAATGACACATTTTTTCCACTCACAAACCTTGTTCTAAAATATGGCCAAAAAACCCAAAGACCACATTTCTTTCCACTTACGGCATTTGCTAAACACCATTATTTGTGACTCACTTGTATTGCATTTATAAAACTTAACTGTTGTTTGTTAAGGGCCTTGCCCAAGGGCCCAACAGTGGGATTTGGACCCATGACCATCCAAGCAAAAGTCCAACATCTTCAAGAAGTCAAGAAGGTTTTATTGTCATTTTAACCAAATATAGCTGACGCAGTACACAGTGAAATGAAACAAAGTTTCTTCTAAACCCTGGTGCTACATAAAACAACAATCACAGAAAACACAGGGTTAAGGACTAGTAAGTGTAATCTTGAGTAAGTAATTTTATACACGGAGCTCCTACTATTTGTTCACCTTTAATAATAACGAATCTGTTAGCAAGCTAATCTGCATTCAGCTAGTCTGCATTATAAAAGTATTTTTATGCTAGCTTTCTAGCTTTCAAAGACTAGGAATAGAGCACAATTGATTTAGTCTTAATTACTCTCAAATGTGACCTAGTTCTTGGCATTCATTTATGCTGCATGCTTAGCATTATTTTAATGCTAGCTAACATTTGGAAGATTCATGTGTACACGTGTTTACATTACACACTGTACACACTTTATATATGTACATAACTTTTGTTCTTCTTTTCACTTTGTCTTTCATTTGCATCACTGAAATACATTATGTACAGTGTTTGTCAAAGGTTTGAAAACATCTAGTCTTTAATGATTTTTGAGGCACACACATGAACAAACTAGGTAATGAATTGAACAGTAAATGACTGGAAGAAGGTCTGTGGAGTCCAAATTGGACATTTTTGTCCCTTGAGAACTTGTGTAAGACTGGAGAGAACAGGAGAGAAGATGTGATCAGACTGTATCACCCCCACAGTCAAACATGGAGTCGAAAGCTTAATGGTTTGGGGGGTTTTTGTGAGCAGGGAAGGTTGGAGACTTATTCCGGGTAGGATGAACCAACATGGCAACCATTTCATACTTCACCATGTATTTCCCTCTGGACTGCAGCTCATTGGAACTTACTTCACCATACAACAAGATGATGAGCTGAAGTGTACATCTGAGCTCTGTAAGCGTTATTTAGAGAGCAAACAGTACAACCTGCCTTGTCACCGCACCTAAATCCTATTGAACTGCTTTGGGATGAACTGGATCACAAGAAAGAAATCTCTAACTAGTGAAGAACATCTTTGGCAAATTATACAAGAGGCACAGCCAAATATTTCAGCTGAAAGTTTGGAGAAACGAACTGTCCAGGTGCAGAGAGTGTGTAAATCTGTTATTCAAGCTATTTTTCAATTAAAATAAAGTGGAACATCTGGACATTTATATATTTGTTTAGTCAAATTAATCTAATAGCCTTACATTACCGGGTTTGTTGTATAAAAACAAAAGAAGAATAGAAATAGAAACCTGGAAGTGTAGGCAATAGAATACATAATAAACATAAAAAGAACTTTGCATATTGCACCTGAGTGTGTTTACATTAATTTGATTGCAGTATGAGTTTAAGTGTTCATGAGGTGGATAGTCTCGGGGGAAAAAAATGTCTTAGGTCTTAGGAAGTTCAGAGGTTTGGTGCCTGGTCACACCAAAAAGACAAAAAGACTGATTTATTTAAAATTATTATTATTATTATTTTTTTATTAAATATTTTTCTAAACTGTATCCTCAGATGAACACCATCTCCCCCAAGCTAGGCTTCATACCACCTGAGGGCTGTGTCTGGAAATCACAAAGATGTAAAAAAAAGATGCCAGGGAGGAGAAAACAGGTCTGTCAACTTACATAAGTGACCCTATAGAAGATACCACACACACACACACACACACACAGTGTGCATTCATAAGTCTTCTGCATGACTGATACCTTAATACTCTTTTGTAAAGAAAAATAAATTAAAAACATAAATATCAGCTTGAAACTAATAAACATTCCCTAATTATATAACCTCAAATTGGGACACTGTGTAGAATTTAAATAATAACAAAATGTATTGATTTGCTAATTTCATAAACCCAAATTTTATTCACAATAGAACAAACATATAAAACTAAACTAAATGTTTTAAACTAAAATTTAAGGACATTTAGAATTTGATGGCCACAACATGTCTCAAAGAAGTTGAGACAGAAGCATGATTACCACTGTATATCATCCCCTCTTCTTCTAACAACAGTCTGTATACAGCACATCTGGGATCTGTGGACCAGTTGCTGGAGTTTTGGGAGAGGAATGTTGTCCCATTTGTGTTTAATACACGAGTCTAGCTGCTCAACAATCCTGGGTCTTCTTTATTGTGTTTTTTCATCTCATGATGCACCAAAGATTTTCAATCGGGGAAAGGTCTGCACTGCAGGTAGGCCAGATCAACACCTGGACTCTTCTACAAAGCCATGCTGTTGTAATGGATGCAGTGTGCGGTTTAGCATCGTCTTGCAGAAATCTGCAAGGTGATACAGCCGTCAAATCGAAAATAATTAAACCCTGGTTTATGAAATGTGCAGATCATCACGTTTGTATTTACATTTTTTACAGTGTGCAGTCATGCTTTCTATTGAAAAGGAAACCTTCTATGAAATGTAAAGCATTTTTGTGGTCTTGTATAGTTTAAAGCTGTAGCTCGAAAGATTTAACATCCCAGTATTGAGCAACACTCTTCCGCTAACTCAGTAAATAAATGAGTGTATAAATGAGATAATTGTAAGTCGCTCTGGATGAGAGCATCTGCCAAATTCCATAAATGTAAATGTAATAAATAAAAAAGACATTATTTTCTATGTCTATAACACATTTTATTTTTTTTGCTATAGAGGCATTTCGATCTGTTTAAATTATTTTGAAAAAAAAACTAGAAAGTATATAAAAATAGTTATTAAATAAAGTATTAATTCTTTTGTTGCAATAAAACGTAGAAAAATTTTTTAAACAATATTTTTGGTATATGTTCATATTTTGAGGAGTAAAGAGGTTCTTTGTTTTATTTTATTTTACATTTTATTTTATTTAATTTATTTTAACTGGATCGAATCTGCCTACTTTTTTTTTAATGGTGCACAAAAATCTGAGTGCACTTCTTCTATTTTACCCTTTTTTTCTACTTGATATATTCTTTACTTTCTTAAAGTATAAAATAAACCCTTTAAATGATTTACATGAATGTCGGAGTCTCACTATTTGGCACGTCCCCTTTGTTTGCTTGAGGGTGTGCACTTGAGTTGGCATGGACATTTTTGTGAAACCTGATGATCCATTTTAGATCAAATCCATCAGTGTGTCATCTGATCCCACACTTCAATAGAAGAGACTTGAGGGAAAAAAAAAATTATTAGCGAAGCAGATCACATGATTATTATCACACAATAGAGACCAAGACATAATGCAG
>NC_060891.1:25496878-25624378 GCF_014805685.1 Silurus meridionalis | reverse complement strand
GCCAATAAAAACGAGTTCAAACAGAGCTCGTGCTCGATCCTGATTGGTTTGTTGCGTGTTTGACCAGTTTTTATTCGCTTATAAATAAGACTGTAGTAGTGGAAAAAAATTACGATATTTGACTTTGAAATGCAGTGAAGTTAAAGTAAAATCTCCCCAAATGGTAAATCAGTAAAGTACAGCTACGTGAAAAAGATACTTAAGTACAGTCAAGAATTACATTTACTGTCCGCTGTTCATTATGCACTTTTGCTCCTAAATACCACCTGCACCTGCTTTCGCTCTTCTGGTGATTGCAGGCCAGAAGGAATCCTTCCTAATGAACTGTTTTCATGTTACGCGTATGTGTTCCATGACTTCACACTCCTCCCAAGAATGTCCTCAGGCGGGAAATGTTCTTCCTTATTAAGAAAAGGAGAGAGAGAGAGAGAGAGAGAGAGAGAGAGAGAGAGAGAGAGAGAGAGAGAGAGAGAGAGAGATTAATCATAGTTAATCTTATTACCTATGATTATTAATCATTTATCAAATATTTCCAGGAGAGCAATTATCCTGTTGTGCTGCAGCTGTCAGTGAATCACTGCTTTGTTATTTTTGGCAGGGTTTATAAGCAAACAGTGAGGTATGAGGTGACACATTAGACACGGACAGAGATTTCTTTTTTTAATTATTTACATTTTTTTTTTATTTTAACAATAATAATACTTATAAAATAAAATAAGTGAGTGAAATAAACATTACAGATACAGTATCTTGATAGAAGAAGGTGTTAAAGGTGTTAAATGTCACATGGCTTTTTTGTGTGTAGTGTTCTGTATTGTTTAAAGACTATAATCACACTCTTGATGTCACCCAAATGAGGATGGATTCCCCTTTTGAGTCTGGTTCCTCTCAAGGTTTCTTCCTCATAACATTTAAGCGAGTTTTTCCTTGTTGCAGTCGCCACGGCTGCTCATCAGGGATAAATACACATCGTTCACCTTCACTGTTAAATTCTGTAAAGCTGCTTTGAGACAATGTCTGTTGTGAAAAGCGCTAAAGAAATAAACTTGACTTGTTTGTTATTTTAAATATATACAGTGCAACATACAGTGAAACGAAGCAGCGTTCCTCCAGAACTGAGTTGCTGCATGCAAACAATATTAGCATAAAAGAACACAAAACAATCCAGAACGAGCAAAGACTACGTAAAGCTCTTGTGCAACAATTTAATTCAATCTTCTTTGATGTTATTTATATAGCGCTTGTAGCAATGGATATTGTCCCAAAGCAGCTTTACAGAATTAAATAAATTAGCAATAGCTCGGGGTCCCTATAAGTTTAACCCTCATTTGACTCTCTCTTTTTTCTCCATCATGGCAGAAATGTAGAGCACTGGAAAATCATACTTAAGTAAAAGTAGAGAAACCTTACTGCGAAACCTTTTCCATTACGAGTTCCAAGGCACCGATTCCAATATGAATTGCGTAAAGTTCTCGAGTATCTGATTTGAACAGTACTTGAGTATTTGACTCATTTCGAACGTAGGCTCAAACATGCACTAGTCCTCAACACTGTTATATAGTAATCAAAAGTCAAGTCAAGTCAAGTTTAATTCTATTGCGCTTTTTACAACAGACATTGTCTCAAAGCAGCTTTACAGAATTCAACAGTGAAGGTGAACGATGTGTATTTATCCCTGATGAGCAGCCGTGGAGACTGTAGCAAGAAAAAACTCCATTAGATGTTATGAGGAAGAAACCTTGAGAGGAACCAGACTCAAAAGGAGAACCCATCCTCATTTGGGTGACATCAAGAGTGTGATTATAGTCTTTAAACAATACAGAACACTGGAGAGTGAGAACTAACTCTCCACTGGAGTGTGTGATTATGAGTAATGTTCTTTCTACAGTCTTTTACAGTCATTTGTGGTTATAAAACTAGGAGCTACTGAGCAACTCAACATTTGCGATCATCACAGATCCAATTAGAGCCTTTAAACACTTCAGGAGGTCCAATTTCCAAACTCCACATGAAGTGGGATCCAATTGGTGCCGGTACGTCTCTAGATGGTTCGGGATGTCTGCGTAGTCGGCATCTACTTCTTTAAAGGTCCACAATCTTCATTAGGTGGGACGTGACTGGGGCTGGAGCAACCACCCAAAGATCAAACAAGTCGGTCAAAAAAATTTTATATTCAGTAAAACAACAAAGTAGCCAAAAAGATACTTAAGCAAAATAAAGAAGTACATTTACTCAAATACTTTACACCAGTGCAAATACATTTACTGTATATAACACACTTCATCTGCAAGGCCAGTAGCTTTGTGGCTGATCACACACACATCAAACACACACTTTTTACTGTCCTGCCATTTGAAAAAAGATACCGAAGTATTCTGACCCTCACGTCCAGACTGTGTACCAGTTTCTTCCTGCAAGCCATTTGACTACTGAACACAAAGGGACTGGACTGACACACACACACACACACACACACACACACATTTACATTTATGGCATTTGCCAGACACACCTAATTCAGAGCGACTCACATTCTTCTCATTCATAAAACTGTACTAAGGGCTTTGACCAGGGGACAGGATTGGCAGCTTGGTGTGGATGGGATTTGAACTCATGACCTTCGGCTCTAAAGTGCAATAGCTTAACTATTAAGCTACCACACACAAAATTCATTGGCTACACAAAATTCTAAATCAGCATTAACATCTACAGCATTTATTATTATATGGAAAATTCACACAAATCCTCTGTACTGGTCGGTGCTGCAGTGTCCCTGTGTCCACTGTCTGACCGTATTATGTTGTTTTCTTGCCACTAAATGTTGCACACGTGCACTTTATGTCGTGTCCTAGTTAGTTTTGTGTGTTATTTTTTTATTTAAATTTATTTAGCAACTTCATCCTGTATGAAATTTGATTCGCTTCACTGTGTACTGTATTGTAGATGGTTGGAATGACAGTAAAAACCTACTTGACTTGACTTGACCCAATAAGTGAGCCAGTGGCAACAGTGAAAAAGGAACAAAACTTCCTGAGATGGTATGAGGAAGAAATCTTGAAACAAACCAGACTAAAAAAAGGAATCCATACTCATGTCGGTTTTGCCGAATGTCCGCTAATTCCATTGTTGTTGAGGTTAGCTGCAGCTGAATGCAACAATGCAGCACCGACCAGCACATGGGGCAAAATGTTAATTGTACTCACATAAAGTTAAATATAAATGTTTTAAAAATAAATTATTATAAATGTTTTAAAAAAGTTAAATTAATGTCATGCGAGTTTCAGCGGATTTTGCTCTGTCAGTAAATCGATAAAAAATGGTTCATTATTTTAACATTTTCACAAAGTAAACCGGTTACAGAGCCTGCAAAAGCTAAAATCCTCAGGGGAAAAAACAAGCTCAAAACATATGCTTTGTTAAGAACTTTGAGGATGGATTACCTGAATATTTCTGCAATTAAACACCCATCACCAAACACCTTAACAATGATGGAACTGTAATAAATGTTCATCCGGTGTTGAGGATGAGGATGGGTTCCCTTTTGAGTCTGGTTCCTCTCAAGGTTTCTTCCTCATGACATCTCAGTAAGTTTTTCCTTGCCACTTTTACCACTTGGCTCAATCATTAGTGATAAACTTGCAATTCTAAGGAACAACTTAAAGGCACTGAATGTATATATTATTTTATACAACTACAATAACAAGTCCCATTTGCATTTAAAACATTGTCCATTCTTCTGGAAAGATGTTTCTCTAGATTGGGGAGTGTGCTTGTAGAGATTTGTATGAAATTTGAGGAGGCCTGAGGTGCAGTCAGTGTTTCAATTCATCCCAAAGGTGTTTAATAAGGTTTAGAGATCCATAGCAGGAGATGTTCAACACATGTAAAGCTTTGTGCACAGGGGTATTGTCATGCTGGAACAGGAGTTGGTCTCCTGGTTCAATTGAAGGGAAGATTCTTAAAGCTCAAAAGTCAGACACATCCATTTGTTTATGGTAATATACAGTATATAATCCATGATTGCAGTCAGGTTTAAATGGTTTTACATTACATCTAAAAATTCTTTGATTTAATTTTTCTTTTTTGTAAAAAAAAAAAATTGTAAAATAAAAACAAAAAGATTTGCAGTTAAATCTGTCAAATCTGCACATAAAAAGGTAATCTCACCCATAAAGCAAAATAGAACTAGCATGAAGTGTTAAAAAAATCAGAGTAAACCTCCACTTTTTTCAGGTTCACAGAAAATAACCTACTTAAATCAAAATCACATGATGTTGAGATATCCTTCTGGCAAACATCCTTGTTATGAAAACAGGAAACAGGAAACATCTCTACACTGCATTACAATTTGTGTCACTGAATAAAGACAAGCATTGCTGAACACTCGGTTTGCGTGATCTCTTCTGTGAATGCATGATGAAGTAAACACCATACAGTCTGCAGAGATTACACAACGCTTTAATGCTTGCGGGTACATCTCTCAAAATATTTCTACACAGGTCTGTTGAAACCACGCATTTCCCAAATACTTGTTAAAAGCCGGTGTTCCTCAGGGCTGTACATGAGGACCACTGCAATTTTTTTATTATAATGCGAGAATTCATAGAACTTGAATTCTCGAATCTGATTGGTCAGATGGTGTTGAGGCTATTTATTTATATTCAATAGCACATTTCGAGTAAAAGCTTACACAGAGACATGTGTAGTGGATTAATAATAATAATAATTATTATTACACTTCGAAAAGAAGATTTCCAGGACCCATTCCAGCTTCTAGTTCCTAATAAAGACCAAGAAAAGCCTATTTCAAATCCTTTTATTCTCAACAAATTCCACTGAGGAATTAGCAAGAGCATCCTGAGCAGCTGCATCTATTCCAGATTTGTAAATTGTACTATTTTGGATCGCAAGACCATACAGAAAATAATAATGACTGCAGAGAAGATCATTGGGATTTTTTTCTATTTATATTTCTAACATTTACACGACTGCAGCATTTATACAGCATTTTATTATTATACAGTACTGCTGTATCTTTTTGTTTACCCTGTTACATCTGACTTTTTTATGTTATTATACTAGACCTGTGTACTGGTCGGTGCTGCACTTTTTTTTTTCACAACACTTGCCCTTTATGTAGACCTGTGTACGCATCACATGGACTTTTGTGTTGCTTTATGTACAGTAGACTTAAAAACACGTTGTTCAATCAAATCAAATCAATTGGCTTTCCTTTCTATTCTTCTGATCTTCCCGATTCATACCTCTGGATGGAGTTCCCTAAAATTGAAGACCACTCTGTGCAGCTGGAGATGGTTCCACATGAACAGCCTAAAGATCCATGAAGTTTCTAATCGACTCAAGGACTTTGAGGCTGGATTTCATATCAACAGACTACTTCAATTGCTCAGGATTGCAGTTTGCATGAACAGTTCTGCATTCGAGTGCATATCACTGAACTGCACACCTCAACAATGATGGAACTGTAATGAATAGTCTTAAAGATAAGGATGGGTTCCTCTAAAGGTTTCTTCTTCATGGCACCTCAGGGATGTTTTCCTTGCCACAATCACCTTTGGCATATTATAGTTGTTCTCAGTTGCTTTGGAGATTTTCCCAAATCATCCTTAATATTTGCAAACCAGTGAATGCATTTCTCAAAACAATGTACAAACAGCACAAAATATTGGATTTCTTGCAAAAGCCTGAATTTTTCTCAAAATCCTCAGTTTATCTTTCAAACGTATTTGTGTTAATGAACATCTCATTCCCATCAAAATGAAAAGTCCTTTTGTCATTGTTCACAAACAACATCGTCAAAATTTAGGCGTGTTCTCAGTACGGCGTTGCACAGTTTCTTGATATGAACTGTGGTTTGAGTTACAATTATTAAAAATGCACAAAGTTGAATTTCTTTTGTTTGGAATCTATGAATTTTAGCAGCACGCATGTATTTATTTGATTTCATATTTGATTTATACTGAAATAAATCAGTTCTGAGACCAGATATGATTCACACATTTACTGTACTGTACAAGTGTTCATTTGTTTTTTAGTTGTTCATCCATTTTCAGAAATTAGAATTCTTCGTTTTTCTCTGTTGCCAATTGAAGTGCACAAGATTCACCTTTGACCTGTTTTAGAGAACTGGTTGATTATTGGTTGATCTGATGCCGTTCACTCGCCTTCATTATTGACATTCAATATTCATCTGCACAATTTATCACTTCAACACATTTACAATAAAAATAAATGTATAAAAATGTTAAACTTGACAGATGATGACAACTGGTTTAACTATTTTGCAATCAATGACTTATGCAATGAACTGATGCTGAGATGTTTTTGGGGGTTAAAACAATTCAGGTGAAACCAGTATAATATATTTTAATCAACATGAACATAAACAACTGATAATGTAGGAAACAGCAGATACTTGAACACAATAGAATAAATGAATGTACAAAAGCATTTGCAATTTGATCAAAGCAACAAGAAATGCTCTTATGATGTGCACAAGTGAATAAATGACGTGAAGGTTGAACAAGTAGTTTTAAGTATTTCATTTCTGATCCGAAAAACGCTCCAAAGCAACTAAGAAAAACGTACAATTTTAAGAAACAAACTGATAGGCACTAAACTAACTTGCACACAACTTTAAAACAACTTTATCCCCATAAATTGAATGTCCATAATGACTGAAATAAAGACTCTGATGATCTCTGCTGTTTGAAATATTCACTGTAGGTTCCTGATCTTTTCAGTGCTCTCTATAGTCTCTTAGTCTCACTGTACCAGCTGCAGAGAATTGAAATGACAACAGGGGGAAATTAATTTGATTTAGATGTAGATAACATTTCCTATATAACAGGTGCCATTGTGGATTACATTTTGCATAATTAGATGTAATCGTGTTTGGTTGCAGCCCCACACAACTTCAGATATTTCAATTTTCTGCAAAATACTTCCTCTTCAACTCTGTGTAACAGGTGGGCACAGTGGGTACATGGGTGTCATTTAGCAACTTTCTATTTGATTCACCCATTGTTCTGTGCAAGCGTGAAAAAATGCGATAAACAAATGCCTACAGTACATAGCTACTGTATGATCCATCTGTGAATAACTCCTTTGTTTAAACCCATTGTATTTGATCCTTGATTGGAAACACACTACTGTTATGTTAGTATCTATTTCAGTAATTCGGGCGTATACATAAACAGACACATACCCACACACACACACACACACACACACACACACACACACACACCTTTCTTTAACATGTGCGTGAGCTTACGTTGTTGTGACGCACGGGCGGTTCAAGTCCTGAGCAGTGATGTGAATTCAAAACAATGGAATGCATGTCACTGAGTGAAAGAGGCGTGTCAGGGTTGGTTATGAAAAACACACAGGCAGCAAACGATTCATTGGGTGCAGACAGAAAAGAATTTATTGGGTAAGCGAATAGTTGTGAGCAACTACATCCATAGTATTGACAATACTTTGAGTAAACAGAGCGCTGCATCACAGACAGGTATCACATGCAGCGAGAATAAATGCTATTACTAAACCAAGAAACCCAATGAACACAATTCAACAAGTCTCCATTCACTGAAGCCACAGCTGCATCGTCTGCATACACCATCTCTATCAGAAACAGCAATTTTTACCTCATAAAAGGTTTTCAGGTTCATTTTTGTGCATTTTTTTCATGGATTATGGTTATGAAATGAAGGCAAATTGTGTGTTTTTGTGCAAATTCTACAGGAAAGAAAGCGCAACACTCTAGACCGTTCATGAAAAATCTATTTTGAACTGTTTTGGCTGACTTTTCCATACGATATACAGCTTTTCTTGAAAAGTCTATTTTGTAAATGTCCTTGAAAGTCTGACTGCGACCAAATCAATTTCTTCTTTTTTGTCAGCCATATTGGAAGAAAAAACAGGTATGAATTTCACACGAATATATTTGAGGTGTGCAGTTTGCTCCAGTTACAGTATGTAATCATTGATTAGTGCGCTCTTTGACCATCCAATCAAACAATGTGAAAACGCTGACATAATTGTACACCTGCTAGATGGCCCCGGTGTTGTCAAACCCAAAATCTGATAGGTTAAAGCAACAGCTTCAAGCAAGATGTACTTTACATTACAGGTGCACTCACTGCTGAATCTGAAGACCTCACGGCAGATTCCTTTGGCCCCGGCAACATGTAATTATGACGACTCAAATCTGATTGGATAGAAACTTTAAACTAAATTACATTCCTTGAAGCAGATGATCTTTGAGTAGGTAATATAATAATATAATATGCACAGTGTATATACAAATGTTATATACATTCTGTATGTAGAACATAATTTAAGATATTCAATGCATTTACAAATATATACAGATGATTGATCATATATAAGCTGAAGTTGAAGTTTGTTTCCTCATATATGTGCACAATCATTAAATCTCTGATTATGCCAGGCATATATGACTTGTAGTCTTGAATCTGTAACTTCTCTCTGGTATCATTGACTACAATCCAAATATACTAAATATGTCACTGCTGCCCCAGCATTGTACAATACAATACAAAAAACAGACAAATTAAACCTACATACTACATATGGTCAAAGGTTTGCAGACATCTGACCGACAAATACATTTATTGAATATATATATATATATATACATGTGTGTGTGGACCATTCCGAGTTAAAAGCAAACAATTTTATCAGATTCTGGAGCATTAGAATTTCCATTCACTGAAATGAAATCAAGTCAATTTAATTCGTAAAGATTTTTTAACAATCGACATCGTCCCAAAACAGCTTTACTGAGGCGCCTAAACATCATGACAATGTGCAGTTTGCGGTTGTGAAGAAAGTAAGTCCATGGATTAATGACTTGCTTCGCCAATCTTTGTGTGAGGAATGAACCGCTCACAGCCCTGATCTCAAGCCAATTACTGAGCACCTTTGAGATGGAAATACAAACTGGAATACAAACTGCTTCCAAAATCAGAGTCTGGGTTTGATCGCATGTCGTTGGGGTTAGAGCGCAGGGTCAGCCTTTTTACAGCACCCCAGCACAAAGGGTTAAGAGCCTTTGCTTAAGGGCCCAAAAGTGGCAGCTTGGCAATACGAGTGCTTGAACCATGACATTTTGGCCCGTAACCCTCCTGGAAAACTCCTGGAAAACTCCTGGAATATAATGCAGGCCAGCTGCCAGTGTCAGGGTTGGCAACCATGAGTCTACATGACATTTCTAGATGCCACTTAGTGTTGATGTGCCGTGGGCGGGAATAGATCTCAAAACGGGTTTTTGCTGCCACCTATCGTTTGTGTTAAAAAACCCAACAACCTAATTTATATCATTTTGATTTACCAATTTATTATTTCTACAATATCCACAATATTAGTCCTTACATTGAAGTATATATATATATATATATATATACATTTTTTAGGTGATATTGAGCCTTTAAAAATACACACACACACACACACACACACACACACACACACACACACACACACACACACACACACACACACATATATATATATATATATATATATATATATATATATATATATATATATATATATGAAATACTTGTTAAAACATATAAATATGGGTAGCCTCAAAATTATTGATTGAATTAAAGGAAATAAAAATTAACTACATTTCTTTTTTATAAAAACGACAAAAGAAAAACAAGTCAAAGCGGAAACCGAGCCACTTTTGTTTGCAGGTGTAACCGGAAGCGGAAGTGTTAATGGAAAATGGCGAGCTGTATTGACAGTGGACAGGGCTGGCTTCAACAATGAGTTGGAAAAGAGACTTTTGGAGGATTTAAATCAAGAAACAGCAACAAAAACTAAAGGAAAAGTAATGACAGTGTGACTCTACAGGGAATAATTGTAAAAAATATATTATTTTGATAATGTCGAATGCGGGTTCGGTTCAAACCGGAAGTGTGTACGCGGCGAATGGACCTCTTTCCTATACTGTGAGTATTGTTTCTTTTCATACAAACGAAATGACAAATCAACCACGATCATATTGAAAGTTTTACATTGTTGTAAATCAATAAATGAATCTGGTGTTTATTTTCAACGCTGTAAATCAGCTGTAATGTTTTTAGTTAGATTATAGGTTTATTGCTGCATGTTAAATACAGAGACATGTGTCCATGTGTGTGTTGTGTCCCTATTAAATTTGTTTTGTTTGTGTTTTATTAGGACAACCTTATAGGTACATTGCTTGCTATCATCGGGAATTTGCTCATCAGCATCTCTGTGAACATACAGGTGGGTGTAACCAGACTGACGTCAGCTGTTAAAAATAGCTCTCTAACAGGGAAGAAGAGCAGTGTGACGAGTTCTCGTGATGATCTACTTAATTCCCATTGTGTATTATATGATACTATTGATATCATCGTATTATATAGACATTTGTTTGTGGACGCCCTGACCGTAAGCTCGGTATGTGCTTTTTGAGCAACTTCAGATACATCAGATAGTTTCAAGACTCGCTCTGTTTACAAGAAAGTGCTTTATTTATCCATGTTTACACACAATCACCTTTAAAATAGTCTCCTCGCACAGCAGTACAGCTCTCCCAGCTTTCCTGCCACCTCCGGAATGCGTTCTGGAAGTCTTCTTTTCGAAACGTGTCAAACACCATCTGCGATCTGTGTCGGATCTCTGAAACTGTGTCACCTTTGAGCTGATCTTTATCTTTAAGAGGGTGGAGATCGCAGGAGACGAATCTGGCGAGTGATGTGGCTGCTGAAGCATTGTGATGAGGAGGACTCGGTGACATGGTGTTCTAACTCGCGGTCATCGTCCTCAGAACAGGACAATGTTTTTTGGCACACTGACTTATGAAGGTCGGGTCTCTCGGTGACCAAGAGCGCAGCCTCGTGCTGAGATGCAAAACTTGTCTCAAACCTTTTTGATACCATAATGACCTTCACTCTTCTGGGAAGATGTTCCTCTAGGTTTTGTGGAGATTCAGTCAAGAACAATGGTGTTAGTAAAGTCAGGTACTGATTGAGGGATTGAGGTGAGAAGGCCTGGGGTTTCCAGGGAGGTGGTCGCTTAGTGTTTAACGCATTGGATTAAATGAGAATGAGATAAATGCAAGTCGTTCTGGAGAAGGGCGTCTACCAAATGGCGTAAACGGAAGCATTTTGTTCCCTTACATCATGTATAATTGTGTTGAGGTTGATTCGTCCAAACAATGTAAACCACATCTTCATACCAGGCCATTCAAGATCCTGCACTCCAAACCCATGTAAAGGAGATCTTTATGGATCCGGCTTTGTGCAGGTTTGGTTCTCCTAATGAAATGCGTGTTCATACTTTTCTAACAGTTTTAAAGAAACACATATTGCAAGGAAAATCAGGTGTCCCAATACTTTTGCTTATATAAAGTACATCAGTGGTTAGTGTCTGTCATGTAACAGGAGAGAGCTGGCTGGGAATTGACGGAAGGCCGAATTGGAATGAAAACGTTATTGTTAAAATGAGAGAGAAATCATGCTGTTGTGTCTTTCTGCTGCAGCTATCAATTATTCCATTGATTACTCGAGTAATCGGATAAGAAGTACTTTTCTGTCAATTTTTTTTTTTTTAAAGAGCAATACTAAACATAGAAGTGAAAATAAGACAGGTCTTTTGTTTCATTTATAGAAAAAGTGCCATTTTTATTGTTGAAATTGCACACAAGAACATCTGTTCTCCAGTGTTTAGCGGGTGGTGCGTCAGTAATAATGGGCCGTGTGGAAACTTGGTGCTCCATGTGGTGTTAAATGGATTGAAAAAGCTTTTTTTGTATTTAAATTAATCTAGGGATTGATGATAATATAATATAATGCTAATAACAGTTTATTACTACGAGTCTTCCGTGTAGGACATCTTACAGCATATACGGCCATGAGTAAACTCAAGCATTTAAAATGTGAACACACCTAGAAAAATAAGTCCACACCTAAATAAATATAGGCAGAGACACTTAGTGTGTCTCGTCGGTTGTGAGCAGATCTGCAGAGCAAACAAGGTGACTAAGTGAGCACTGCTATTTTATATGTGGAGAAATTTTCATTTATTTTATTTACTTGCTTATTTGTTTATTTCTTTAAACACTCATCAGATTTAACCACATTTTGTCATGCAGACCAGGTCCGATCTAATTCAGCATTGATTTGCACACACACCCAAAATAATTAGTTATTGGATGATGTTGGAGTTCAAATATTTTTAGATAGTTATCGCAGAGAGAAGTTAAGTTTTTAATGAAAAGATAACCGTTTATATTTAGTTTGAAGGCCAAAAGTATTGGGACAAGGATATTCAGAGCCCCCCCCACCCCCAGTCCATATGTGCTTCTTCTTTAAACCGTTACCACAAAGTTGAACACAAACAATTGTACAGGATGTCTTCAGGTGCATGAAATTTTTCTTGAACCTGGAGACCCGAACCATGCTCTTCCAGCTCCGTGAAGATATTGTTATGTCAATACAGCTGCTTATGGATGCTAATTAAGGTTATAATGGTTTGTGGTGTTGATTTAGGAGTAATGTTTGAAGTCGATCAGTGAGAAGGGGAATTTTCTTGGGGAAAATAATCTCGGCTGTAGATAGAGAGAGAGAGAGAGAGAGAGAGAGAGAGAGGTTGCATGGGTTGAAGAGGAAGATCTCAAGCGTCCTTTATATATAGAGCTCTGACCTCAACACTATTGAACGCCTTAGGAATGACTGTGAATAATGACTGCACCCCAGACCTTCTCACCTCACCTACATCAGTTTTTTTTCCTTTGTAATATACTCCATTGAAATAAATTCATGTATATATTGTGTGTCTGTGTGTTTACATTATTATGCTTTGAAATGCATGGCAAAAAGTGACCCATAGATTACCTGTAAAGCCGTAAAACAAGCTTCTCATGGCTGTGACATCATGTCAGGTGCGCAGAACTAAGCCTTCTGCAGCGATGTAATCGACATGTAGATGCAACGTATAAGAAATTATCTGTATGACATCATCATCTCTTCAGCATCACTCATTCTTCGCTTATAGTTTTATAGTGTGTGGTTGTGTTAAAGGTGAAAGGGTCTATTTTTTGACCCTAGAGCCATAGATCATTTCTAATAGTTTATGTCCTTCTTTCTCTCTCCCTCTCTCACACAGAAACAAAGCCATGTGGTGTTGGCAGGCGCTAAGGATCCGAGGCCGTACTACTGCACAAAGACGTGGTGGTGCGGCCTTGTGCTACTGCTGATCGGAGAAGGATCCCTGTTCACCTCGTACGCCTTCGCGCCGCTCTCTCTCATAGCCCCACTCAGTGCTGTGTCTCTTATAGGCAAGTATTATTCTATCACCCGTTTCACATCAACCCGAACCCTAATACAGACCTCTGCCTTATTAAATATCCAAAGAGATTCAAACCGTTTTTTGATTCCCTTTACAGCCAGCTGTATCCTGGGATTTCTGTATTTGAGAGAAAAATGGAAGCCAAAGGAGTTTCTGAGTAAGTGC
Organism: Silurus meridionalis; assembly: GCF_014805685.1. Lineage (NCBI taxonomy): Eukaryota > Metazoa > Chordata > Actinopteri > Siluriformes > Siluridae > Silurus > Silurus meridionalis. The sequence continues at coordinate 25,610,839 of NC_060891.1, read as the reverse complement.
TCCGTCTTTTGTCCCACCACTGCAAAATAGTACGAGAACAAATAGTTGTAGTTGGGAGTGTGCTTTTTGTCCATTTCTTAATAACCCTGGTGCTACATAACACAACAGAGCCAAGGATTAAAGTGCATCGTGTGCAACCTGGTGCAAACAAACAATACACACAGCAGTGCAGGACAAATACACAAAACACACAAAGTAGCGCCGACCAGTAAACCTACAGTATAATGTGTTATACAGAGCAATGTGCGAATAATGAGAACTGGAAACAAGAGCACACTTGGAAATACTGTATATACACAACAAGCAATCGAGTAGGTGTGCAACAACACAGCATGTAAACAGTTACAGTATGGGTGGTGCAGGGAAACGGGATATTTCGGGTTGTAATCCTGGGGCTTCGGCAGTAATCAAGAAACTATTAGTTCTAATGGAGCAGTGTTTTAAAATTCAATCTTCACTTTTTAGCTATTCTTTCATTAAAATTAAATGTGTTTACCCAGAATGCACTGCATTTTTGTTTATTTATTTTTTTTGTTTTCCAGAACGCTACGGCTTGTCATTTCTCGGCTGTGCCTTGACTGTAGCGGGGACGTACCTCTTTGTCACATTCGGGCCGAACTCTCACGAGCAGCTGAACGCAGAAAACATTGTGAAGCACCTGATTGGCTGGCCAGTCCTCCTGTACCTGGTGAGAATTACCCTCAACATCTCCGAGCATATGCACCGTTTATATGGATAAACATTTGTTGAAATGTGCGCATACAGTTTGAGAAGTCCATCGATGATGAACGTTCTTTTCCTGTTGTGTCTGCGGGAAGTCACAGCTCTACCTCTGCCATGTTAATCTGTATTCTATGTGACTCTCAGGACACGCCTCGGTCTCCGTAGTTTTGTGATACGTCATATTCACGTAGCTGCGGTGGTGTTGAAAGAAATCAATCCACATATTGGTCACAAATTATTGATTGCTTCCTAAACAATAAAGTGCATCTACTAATAATTATATATAAATAAATCGCTTTTTACCGTTTTTTAAAAAACAAATGCATCACGATACAAATGTCAACTTTTTAATCCCATGCACCCTTTTTTTAAATCGATGCATCACATCGTTAACTTTGATGCCAACGCGAATAAGTGAATCTTCCCATCCCTAGTGTGTAGATTTCTTTGATGACTTTAACTTTCTTTTCCTTTTTTGCTGCTTAGCTCCTGGAGATCATCACATTCTGTCTCGTGCTGTATTTCTACAAACAGCACAACGCGAACTACCTCGTGCTCATCCTGCTGTTGGTGGCGCTGCTGGGTGAGGAGCATTTAGCTTTTTTTGTTTTCTTTTTTCTTTTCAGTGTTTTTACTGAAGAAAGTACACATATTGCTAATAAGAATTCCAGGGTATAGGAATTATTTCACGATCACAACCTTACAATTCCGAAAGCTTAAAGAAACAGACAGACAGACAGACAGACAGACAGACAGACAGACAGACAATTTTGAAGTGGTCATAAGCTTCATCGATTTCTGCTTTGATCCTAAGTCCATATCTGTACAACATTTTGCATGCATTCCCTGTGTCTATGTAGGTTACTCTGGGTTTTCCAGTTTCTTCCACAGCATTCCTGATATCTGACGAAGATGTGAATGAATAGTATAATAACAACATGAGTATTTAACCTTTAGATGTTTAATAAAAATTGTCCAAATGCCAATTCCTTATTGCATTATCTTTCATCGTGGCACGAAGTGGATTGTGGATTGTATTTCTCATGCATTTCTCCGTGTTCTTTCTCACTTCAGGCTCTGTGACTGTCATCACGGTGAAGGCGGTTGCGGGGATGGTGGTTCTCAGCATTCAGGGCTCCCTCCAGCTCAGTTATCCCATTTTCTACGTCATGTTCGTCTGCATGGTGGCCAGCATCTTCTTTCAGGCATCGTAAGTCTCTCTTTCTTTTTCTCTTTCTTTCCTAATAATGCAATAAATTCATTTGAACTGCACTCATTTTATTAACGCAGAGCACATTTCTGTTCACCATTTGTACCTTAGAATATAAATAAATAGATATAAAAAAAGAAACTGAAACCTTTAACGCATCACACATTTATTCACAAAGTCCTTTCTTTACTCGGATATATTAAAAAAAACTCGAGCAAAAATTTTTTTTTTTTTAATCACAACAAACATTAAAACAAACATTTGTTTTTCCGATGCAGTAAACAAGCACCAAAAAACGCAATGATGATTCTTCTTCTTTATTGGCGGTTTGCATTCTAATTGAGAGCATGATGCCATTTACTGTGGTAATGGATCAGAGACATTTATCCCTTTTTCCCACGGACCAAAAAAGCACATTGGGGCACATATCCGGCAATTATAACCGTCCGTGTGGAAACATAGCAAAGGTTCTGTTTGGTGTCCCGGTGATTTCCATAATTTGAAGCACCACTATCATTTGAAAACCTTTACAAGAAAAAGTATTCATTTTAGGTACAGTGGTGTAAAAGTGTTGGCCCCCTTCCTGATTTCTTCTTTTACAATAATTATCTTTTTGCATATTTGTCACACTTTAATGTTTTAGATCATCAAACTAATTTAAATATTAGTAAAAGATAAAACAAGTGAACCCAACATGCAGTTTTTAAATTAAGGGTTTTTTTATTATTGAGGGGAAACAAAATCCAAAACTACATGGCCCCGTGTGAAAAAATATTTGCCCCCCCTGTTAAAACTGGTTTATCACACCTGAGTTAAATTTCTCCAGTCACACCCAGGCCTGACTGCCACACCTGTTCACAATCAAGAAATCTTTTAAATAAGACCTGCCTGACAACGTGAAGTAGACCAAAAGATCCTCAAAAGCTAGACATCATGCCAGACAAATGAGAGAAAGTAATTGAGTCTGGAAAAGGTTATAAAGCCATTTCTAAAGCTTTGGGACTCCAGTGAACCACAGTAAGAGCTATTATTCACAAATGGCAAAAACATGGAACAGTGGAGAACCTTCTCAGGAGTGACTGGCCGACCAAAATTACCCTAAGAGCACAGCAACGACTCATCCAAGAGGTCACAAAAGACCCCCACAACAACATCCACAGAACTGCAGGCCTCACTTGCCTTGGTTAAGGTCAGTGTTCATGACTCCACCATGAGAAAGAGACGGCAAAAATGGTCTGCATGGCAGAGTTCCAAGACGAAAATCACTGCTGAGCAAAACAACATAAAGGCTCGTCTTATTTTTGCCAGAAAACATCTTGATGATCCCCAAGACTTTTGGGAAAATACTCTGTAGACTGTGGACAAAAGTTTAACTTTTTGGAAGGTGTGTGTCCCATTACGTCTGGCGTAAAAGTTACACCGCATTTCAGAAAAAGAACATCATACTAACAGTAAAATGTGGTGTTGATAGTTGATTTTGTAGCTTCAGGATATGGAAGACCTGCTGTGATAAATGGAACCATGAATTCTGCTGTTACCAAAAAATTCTGAAGAAGAATGTCTGGCCATCTGTTCGTGACCTCAAGCTGAAGGGAACTTGGGTTCTACAGCAGGACAACGATCCAAAACACACCAGCAAGTCCACCTCTGAATGGCTGAAGAAAAACACAATGCAGACTTTGGAGTGGCCTAGTCAAAGTCCTGACCTGAATCCTATTTAGATGCTGTGGCATGACCTTAAAAAAGGTGGTTCATGATTGAAAACCCTCCAATGTGGCTGAATTACAACAATTGTGCATAGATGAGTGAAGCAAAATTCCTCCATAGCGCAGTAACAGACTCGGTGCAAGTTATCGCAAACACTTGATTGCAGTTGTTGCTGCTGAGGGTGGTGCAACCAGTTATTAGGTTAAGGGGGCAAACACTTTTTCACACAGGGCTATGTAGGATTTTGTTTTCCCTCAATAATAAAAACTTTCATTTAAAAACTGCATGTTGTGTTTACTTGTGTTCTCTTTAAACATTAAAGTGTTACAAAAATAAGAAATCTGTAAGGGGGCAAATACTTTTTCACACCACTGTATATTTGGAACAGAAAATGGCGATTAATCGTGATTAAATATTTTAATCAATTGACAGCCCTAATATGTATATGTGTGTGTGTGTGTGTATATATATATATATATATATGTATGTATGTATGTATGTATGTATGTATGTATGTATGTATGTATGTATGTATGTATGTATGTATGTATGTATGTATGTATATCTCACAAAGTGAGTACACCCTTCACATTAAAGCCATTTTATTATAATCTTCTCAAGAGACAATAGTATAGAAATGAAACTTAGATATATTATAGTCAATGTGCAGGTTGTACAGCAGTACATATTTACTGTCCTCTAAAAATAACTCAACATAGTCATTATTGTCTAAGTAACCGGCAACAAAAGTAAGTACACCCTTAGTGAACATGACAAAACTGAGTCCAAAGTGTCAGTATTCTGTTTGCGCACCATTGTTATGTATATATATAGAGAGAGAGAGATAGATAAAGAGAAAGAGAGAGTGAGTGAGAGATAAATATCTCTCTGTTTCTCTAAAAACATTTTTTCTCTTTCTTTCTTGCTTTCTCTGTGCTTTTTTCTCTCACTCTAACTCACTCTTTCTCTCTCTCTGTCTCGCTCATCTGTATCTCTGTGTTTCTTAGTTTCTCTGTCTTTCTTTTTCCTCTCTCTTTTGTCCTTTTCTATCTCTGTTTATCTGAGTGTGTGTGTGTGTGTGTGTGTGTGTGTGTGTGTGTGTGTGTGTGTGTGTGTCTCTCTCTCTCTCTCTCTCTCTCTCTCTCTCTCTCTCTCTCTCTCTAACGATTCTATACTTTTATTATAGCTATTAACCATTTGATCATTGATGAGAGAATTTCTCTTTTTTTTCAACACCCTTCTGACTAAGCGTTCCATGCTGTAACCTTGGATTGATTAGAGGCCTTTATTTTATCCATGCTTTTTTATTTTTGTTTTCTTATCACAGATTTCTTGCCCAGGCGTCCCATTTGTACGATTCGTCCCTCATCGCCTGCGTTAACTACATCTTCTCGACCACGTGTGCCGTCGGTGCAGGTAACACACTCGTCTCCATTACGAAACGTATCCAACACGGCATTCATTCCAGGATTCGAGCATTTAATACTTTGTTTTATTAGGTCCATTGTAATCATCTTGTTACTCTTCTAATCTAGGAGCCATATTTTACCTGGAGTTCAACCAAGAGGATGTTCTGCACATCTGCATGTTTTTATTAGGGTGAGTGGGATCTAGATTATAAATTGCTTACTCGGCGTTTACATCCTACCAAATATAGTCACATCTCATTATTGATTCACGATTGGTGTTTACACTGAATATAAATCCGATCTCCAGTAAAGAAATTTGTCTGGACAAAAAGTTTGTCACACGTACTTTTAAACACCCAATTCCACATTTAGTCCCCCTTTTCTGAGAAGATGTTTCACTAGATTTTGGAGTGTGCTTGTGGAGATTTGAGTTCATTCAGCCACAAGTAAAGTCAGGTACTGATGTAGGGTGAGGTGAGGAGTCCTGCTGTACAGTCAGCATTTCAATTCATTCCAAAGGTTTTCAGTAGGGTTGAGGTCGGAGCTTTTTTAGCAGGAGATCTTCCACTCCAAATCCATATCTTCATGGAGCTGCCTTTGTGCTGGAACAAATATGATTTTCAAATTCATAGCATTTCCCTATCCAGACTGAAGCTTGAAAACCTATACAAGCTACCTAGAAGATTCCTGGGGACAGTAATTGAAATGGAATCATCTCTGATATTTCTCCAGTCTATTTCAATACACATTAAACGAAGCACGTTTTTAGACACAGACTCGTACGATTGCATATTCTGACGTCTGAGCATCAGCATTACAGAACATTAATTCATGTACTGAGGTTCTGCTGTTTGTTTTGACAGATGCGCCGTGTGCTTCCTGGGCGTCCTCCTCATCACCAAAAGCAAGAAGAAAGCCAAACCATTCGAGCCATACGTGACCATGGACATGGTCAAAGGTTGGTGCATGAACATCCAAGAACAAAAAACCTGAAGTATAAAACATTGAATGTATTAGCATGTAACAGAAATTTATACCGAGTCATGTTTACTCAGCTTAATTGATTCTCAAACACAATAAAACAATTATAATTGTTGATATATTGTGATCAACAGTAGGTTTCCATGGTGTCTTCAGGGCAGATGATTTTGTGATTTTTATGAGAAATTATGAACTGTAATGTGTGATGTCTTTCCAAGCACCTATACTATATGGACAAATGTATTAGGACGCCTTATTTTTGCAGATATGGGGCTCTTCCACAACAAAATTGTCCATGACAATGCTTGTGTGCACAAAGCCAGCTCCATGGACATGTGTGATACACAGGGTTGGAGTGGAAGTTCTCCTGCTATAGAGCTCCAAACCCTTTTAAACACATTGGATTGGAATCAGAGCTGCACCCCAGGCCTACTCACCTCACCTACATCAGTACCAGACTTTACAGCCTTCTAGCTGAATAAATCTCCACAAAGTCTAGTAGAACATCTTATGAGAAGTAAATGGGAATAAATGTGGAATGGGATGCTCCAAAAAATAAAAAAAATAACAAAAAGGTCTCCACAAACGTTTGTCCATATAGTGTATATTAAAATCATAATAATGAACACCACACTGTCGCTGATTATTAATATTAATCGTGTATATTTCTTTGCTTCTTCTTTTTAAACAGGTGTTCCAACGATCCACGATAAAGGCTGGCCTGTTCAGCCGGATTATAACGGCTCCTTCTCCTACGGCACCCTCGTAAACAACGATGGCGTTGCACCCGCGACTCTGCCGGTGGCGAATCAGGAATCGGGCGTATCTCCAAGCACGGGTCACAAGTACCAGGCAGACGAACTCAAAAAAGACTAGCTACATGATGATAAATCTATTTAAAAAGAATATATAAATAAAAGCTGCATTTGACCTTCTGGTCACATCAGAAAACTGAACGAGTTGCTGGTAAAAAATAAATTACAAGACCGATTTTGCTGCAATTTCAAGCTTTGAAAGAAATCTCCAGAACTGTAAGGCTTTTCTGGAGCACCACACTGTCAGAACTTGAATCTGCGGACGTCAGGGTGAACCTTTGGTGTGCTCAGCTTTTGTGTGTCTTTCCATTCTAACATACTATAATGCACTTCATTCTTATCGCAATCAGAGCCAAAGACAATTTGATTCCCCTTCAATTAGATTGGACCATAATGCAGATTGTTGTTGAAGTAATGACTGACCTGTGATTTTAGTTTCCCATTCGCACATATTTCATAATGGAGACTAATAATAATAATAATGTTTATTCTAATATAAAGTTGCCTTAGAACAAAATGCTGAAATAATAGAGGTCCACCGATGATCGGATCGTATTTGCCAATAACCAATTAATCAACCAATAGTTTTTTTTAAATGCATATTGGATAAAAATTACCAAAAAAAACACTCCATGTAAAATACTACTGAATTATTTTTATTTTTTTTACAAAAAAACAAACAGTACCGACTCATGAAAATGTGCTAAATTAATATATTATTTATAAATTATTAGGGAAAATAAAAGACATGCAATCAAACAGAAACAAAATGTAACTGCAAAAACATTTTTTAAATCCAAATTTTTTTTTTAAATGACACTTCAAATAAACAGCACGTGGTGTCAGTGATTGACCTCTAGAGGCCGCTTTCGTACTGTGCAACGCAACCTGGAAAAACTGTCTTTTTCAGCAATCAGTTATCGGTGCAAACTCGATAAATTGGTCGAATCGGGGGAGGGGAGATTGGGAAAGAAATGATTCAGTAAAGCGTTATTTAATGTATTTTTGTGGATCTCTCGCCGTCAACGCTTTCATCCTCTATCCGAACACTGTGCATCTATGCATCTACCGGGGATTAGATCAGCAGCATTTTGCTTTATTTCTTTTCTATAACTCCTGCAGTATATTGCACAAGTTTTTGCAGAAAAACAAGTTCTGACATTTTGGCTTGTATCGAGGTCAGTATGTCAGTTATGAGTAGACTAAAGTACTGGTTTAAACACGATGTGCACAAAATTTCCACTGACTCACACACTGGGGATTTCCTTTTGGGGTCCCAAACTATATTTACGTATGTTTTTCGCAGTGGAACACGAACTTGTGTTTTTGGATTTCATTCACGTGGGTTTTACGATGCCCTGATTTAACTCTGTCGCTCGTATGCTCACATGGCATCACTTGCGTCTTACTCACACGTTCAAACGTGTGACAAACTAGCTACTGAATACAACGCTTCGCTAATGGAGAAAACTCGGAAGTTCGCTAAATAACAGTGTCATAAACTAAGGTGTTTAATATAAGCTTGATGTGTTGCCTTTGCAAAACTTAACTAGCTAATTAGCTATCTAGGCTACTAGTTCTGATTTAAGTATTAAGACAATTGTTTAGAAATAGCCTGGAAATAGAAAACAATGTATGGTCAAAAGTTTGTGGACACCTGAGCATAAAATTAGTGTGCTTTTCTCCATATAATAAAACATCCTGAATATAATTGTAATAATCTCCACTCTTCTGGGAAGATGTTCCACTAGATTTAGTGTGTGCTTGTGGAGGATTTTGTTACAAGGGTGTTAATAAAGTCAGGTACTGGGGTGCAGACGTCATCCAATATTTGTGGTAACAATTTGACGAAGAAAAGTGTCCCAATACTTTTGGCCGTACGGAATATCAGCCAGGTTGTCTTTTAACTCTCACTTTTATTTGTTTTTGGTTTTTTAACCCCCAAAAAAGTGTCTTCCTACCAGTGACCTACGCATTCACGACTGTCTTAATGAAACTATAGGTGTGTGATGAATGTGTCATGCAACCCTTTAGCACTGACCTTACACTGATGTTTGATCAGATGAGGATCTCAGGCGAGTTCCTCATATATCAACATGCTTTAAAAGCCTTATATTGTTATAGTGTCCATCATTTATTCTGTTCAGTAATTTATTCTCGTGTTGTGGTCACTTTATTTCTGATGGGAAATGAGTAGCTCTTTAATGTGAAGGGAATTTTTAATTTATTGATTTATTTCTGATCATTTGTATTATATGTAGAAAAAGTGTAAACCTCCGAACTGTCTTCATTTGCATTTCCAAAGAAATCCCGATTGTTTGGGCGGAAAGGGGAACATGTATGTGTGGGTAGAAGATGTGTGTCAAACTGATGATTTTTCTGGGTAACACTAATTCAGCTGATTCATTTTAGTTTCTATCTAAATTTCTGGAAATTTTCCATGGGAACTTCATCCTGGGGAATTTTGGAAATATTCCAAGTTGGCAATTTTACCAGGAATTTCTAAGAATTAATAAAAAGAAAAATGTGGGAAATTTATATAAACTATCAAATTTAGATTTTTTTTGTATCGTTTTATTAATAATAATAACAATGCATTTTATTTAAAGGCTCCTTTCAAAACATTCGACATCGTACAATTGAGTTATAATCATAAAATACATTTAAAAAAAGGTTTCAAACATAAATTAGATAAACATTACTTACATTTATGTGAATACTCACCAAAATTTATTATTTTTTTACGTTATTTTGTGTGCAGGATTCTAGAAATGATGCGCGTTATGTTCTTGAGGAATGCGCAGTGCGTCTAGGGGGCGTGGCCTCGGTCACCGTGCAGTAATTGTGCACGTGATTGATCAATGCGCAGGAAGAAATTCAACTGAAATGACGTCGTCTTGTCGGTTTTACCAAAATTATCCTGCACATTTTTTTTTTTTTTTTTACTACATCTAAGTTCCCGGCTAAAGTGCAATTTTGTAAATTCCCAGTTTATTCTCATGGAAAGTTTCCAGCATTGAAAATTCCTGGGATTTTGCAACCCTAGTTGTGATAAGCTTAAAGGATGCGAATTGTTAGAATTTGTAAATGGTACTTGTTGATTTCTGCTTGATTTCTGCAGTGTGACTGTAAGTGTTAAACTCTCTACACTGCATTCCTTCTTACATGTGTGTCTCAGTGTACAGTACCAATAAACTAATTATCCAATCATCTAAAGTCTTTATGGTTTTTGAGAGACGATGGCATGTACCTTTTATTACTATACAACACACTCGGTTATTTAAAGGTATGAAGATTTTCATTGACCAAACAAATCTAAAAAGTCCAGATGTTCCACTTTATTTTTCATTGAAAAATCCTCCTTTTGCAGGAAGAACAGTTTTACACGCTCTCAGCATCCGGACAGTCCTTTTCTCCAAACGTTCAGCTGAAATACTTTGCAGTGTCTCTTGTAAAACTCCCTGATGTTTTTCTGTGCATCTCAGAGCAGTTCAGTAGGATTTAGGTGCGGTGACTGGGCAGGTCGTTCCATGATAGACATCAATCCAGACGACTGTCTGCTCTCTAAATAATGCTTACAGATCTCAGACGTACGCTTCGTATTCTTCGTTGTCTTGTTGTATGGTGAAGTTGGTTTCAATAAACCGCTTTTAGTCCAGACGGAATTGCATGGTGTACTGTATGTTGAAATATGAAATGGTTGCCATGTTGGTTTCTTTCACCCAGAATATCCAAACAATCCTCCAAAACAACCCCAAACCATTACGCTTCCACCTCTGTGTTTAAGGGGTGAGGACATCTAGGATTGTTTTTTTTTACCATTCCGTATAGACAGCAGTTTGAGTGAAATTCCCAGGAGATCAGCAGTTTTCCATACTACAATAAATACACAGCACAACATTAACAATACAATAATACAGTTTAATAATCGACCTCCTGTGTTAAAATGAGATAGTAGGAGATGAGGAGGACAATTCAAACCGCCTACGTGGTCGAAAGTCCAGAACCCAGTTGTACAGGCAGATGTCCAGATCTGGGATTGGTGGAAATAGTATTAATTGGGGGTCCAAGGAGTTTCTCCAAGTAAGAAGGAACAAATGATAGGTACAGTTTTTGAAGGAACGTGGCAGGTTGGTTGTTCCAATCAACTTGGAGAATCAACCACAGATCCTCTATGGATGTAGGCTGCCTCGTAGCGTAATTCCAGACACACGCAGTGATGTTGAGATCAGGGCTCTATGAGGGCCATAACTATTACTTTCAGGATTCCTTATTTTGCTCCATGCTGAAGATAGTCGTTGTCCTGCTGCAGAATAAATTTGGGATCACACGCCTTCCTGATGGTACTACATGATAGATAATTATCTTCCTGGGTTTCTCAGCATTGAGGACACCATTAATCCTGAACTAATCCCTATATATCAGCCCTAAAATGGCTAAAGAACCTGCAGCTCCAGGTTGATTGTTTTCGTGTTCCAGACCTTATTACAAATGTTACTTACTGCAGCTTTAAAGACGAAAACAGGTACTTGCGATAGGCTTTAAAGGGCCGGGTAATTAAATTTGAAAGCTGAAGAAAGAAGCTGTGGATATTTTTGTTTGTTTGTTTGTTTGTTGTTAAACCCTTTCCATGAAGTCCATAATGATAGGACTCCAGGGGCTGATAATTGTTTATTTTTCTTTCGTTATTTTCGTTTTTTATAATGGTGTGCAGATATTTTGGAACATTTGTACAGACCTGATGTGGTTAAAAAACACATTTTCTTATAAATTTTGTATTTTTTTGTTTGTTTTTACCAAAGCGAGCTATAATAATATTAGTGCTGGATAAGGGATGTAATTGCATTGTGACCGCTAGAGGGCGCTGTTGCATATGTAAAGTATACGTTATCAGGTGTACTTACTGTTACAAGGGTACTACCAGTGTAAGGCCGTGCATTTCATACCTTGGCCTTCAGTGGTGTCCTGCCTGAATCAGTCTACCTTTTAATACCGTACTTGTGACACTACAGCAATAGAAACCATCAGTATTATAAAGAAACACAGTATAATGTCATTACTAAATCCAAAAACCCAGTGAACACAATTCACAATTCAAGTCTCGTTTCACTGCAGCCACAGCTGCACCACCCACATACATCATCTCTAGCAGAAGCATCAATATTAACCTCATGAAATTTTTGTGCATGTTTTTCTGTGCATTGTATATTTTTCCAGGGATTTGAAATCAATGCAAATTGTAAATGTCTATCTAAGTATCTCTGCGACCACATACGTTTCTTCTGCTCTGTGAGGGATTGTGGAATGAAAAAATCAGTTATTGTCCCTGGCAACACGTGATGTGACACCTGACATCTGACTGAATTCTAACCTAAATTATACTCCGATTTATCACTCAGGGTGTATTACCACCTCACTATGTCATTTAGGGTGTAGTCCTGCCTCACTATGTCACTCAGGCTGTATTCCTGCCTCACTATGTCACTCAGGCTGTATTCCTGCCTCACTATGTCACTTAGGGTGTATTCCTGCCTCACTCTGTCATTCAGGGTGTATTTCTGCTTTATTATGTCACTCAGGGTGTATTTCTGCCTCACTATGTCACTCAGGGTGTAGTCCTGCCTCACTCTGTCATTCAGGGTGTATTTCTGCCTCACTATGTCACTTAGGGTGTATTCCTGCCTCACTCTGTCATTCAGGGTGTATTTCTGCCTCACTATGTCACTCAGGGTGTATTACCACCTCACTATGTCACTCAGGGTGTATTCCTGCCTCACTGTGTCACTCAGGGTGTATTACCACCTCACTATGTCACTTAGGGTGTATTCCTGCCTCACTATGTCACTCAGGGTATATTTCTGCCTCACTATGTCACTCAGGGTGTATTACCACCTCACTATGTCACTCAGGGTGTATTTCTGCCTCACTGTGTCACTCAGGGTATATTCCTGCCTCACTGTGTCACTCAGGGTATATTCCTGCCTCACTCTGTCATTCAGGGTGTATTCCTGACTCACTCTGTCATTCAGGGTGTATTACCACCTTACTATATCACTCAGGGTGTATTCCTGCCTCACTATGTTACTCAGGATGTATTACCACTTCATTATGTAATTCAGGGTGTAATACCACCTCACTATGTCACTCAGGGTGTAATACCACCTCACTATGTAACTTAGGGTGTATTTCCACCTCACTATGTCACTCAGGGTGTATTCCTGCCTTACTATGTAATTCAGGGTGTATTCCCGCCTCACAAAGTGTCACTTAGGGTGTATTCCTAAATTGGTGTATTCCAAAATTGACTCTGGATCCACTTGCCAGAACATTCCGAAGTCTAATAAATTATGAGATCATATCAGGTACATTAGTGTTGTTGAGCTTTTTTTGGTCCCCTAACAAAAGAATGTCTCTTCTCTAAGGTCATTAACTAATAGTAATTACGAGTAGAGAATGAGTAACACATTATGCACAGGGGGAATGAACTCAGACTCTATTTGTACACATATTATGGAGATGATCCACCTTTTGTGGTCATGCTAAAAGCGGACTCACTTCAGTCTGGACAGCAGCGTCCCTTTCCACTAATGGACAGAGTAGTGATGAACTGAGAACCTGTACATTCAAATAGACAAGCTATAGTCAGTAAGTGTATTGGGTACAATGATAAATTGTATGAACGTTGTACCATTTACTAAAACCAGTAGATTTTCACTTTGTATTAATCCTATTTTTAGGAACTGTTAATCCTAATATTTAGTTATGTTGAAAGTTTTAATATACATTCTCAAAGAAGATTTTTACTAAACGCCCTTCATCGTCTGTCTGTTTCTAGTCTCCTAACCAGGCAGGCTAATGTAGATGATGTGCGATGGGCTTAAGTTGTGGATTAATGGCTCAGAGGCCCACGGCAGTGTCCCCGAGGATGATGAGGATGAGGAAGAGATATTGTCTGGCGAGAAGACTTGATCGACTTGAGTGACCTGCCAACCTCACTGTTTGCCTGCTCTGTACACGAGGCCATGTTTGAGGATGACAGGCAACGGGTGAGTGTGTGTGTGTGTGTGAGGCCCACAGAAAGGTAAAGGCTAACAGGTATGGTGTTACATGTCTGCATGTGAGTAACAACTGATATCAGTACACTTGCCTAGCGTGTGTCCAAATGTGGACAGATGTGGACAAAAGTGACTGGTCTGAGACTCATGTTCATCTAAAAACACAATTCTATGCTAAATCATCTGGAAAATTACATCAAGCTAAACATGCTTAACACACACCTATTTTTAAAGATGTGAGCTATGAAACAGATTCATGAAGTGCAAAACCTAAAAATATCCAATATTAAACAAACAAAAATGTATCAAAAGTATGCAATTTGTAAATGTGCCATAATGCTACAGTTTAGTTTGCTAATAACTACTAGCATAGCTAGCTATTTTCTTTCAGCTTTTCATTTATAGGCTAAATTCATGTTAATTCTGTCAATGTTTTGTTGGGTTTATTTTTGTATCCATTGAAAAGCGCACGAGTATTATAAATTGAAACAAGACTGATGCAGCGACAGCTTGCCCCAACACAAAGTTTAATTTTTTTGCTGAAAGGCACATTTTATACACAAATATTCAATATAACAGTCATGGCAAAGCTGTCGTCAATCATGTGAGTGCTGTAAAATGTAAAACCTACTGAACACCTACATCACCTACATCAGTACCCAACTTTACTAACACCCTTGTGGTTAAATGAATCTCACACAAATCTCCACAAGCACCATCTAAAATCTAGTGAAACATCTTCCTAGTAGATTGGGGGAAAATCATATATATATATATATATATATATATATATATATATATATATATATATATATATATATATATATATATATACTATATATATTGTTTGAGGCAGTTTTCCATTTTCTGTGTATTTAAGAGTTGTAATGAAGCATCTTCTGAGAAAGTATAAATGTTTTACACACACACACACACACACACACACACACACACACACACAGCCTCGAGCATGTAGGTCCAACATAGAAAGCTTTATATTTTCTGCTATTGCACACATTTCAAATCTAATGGACGAAGTGGAAGCAGGAACATAAGAACCTGCATGTAGTGATGCCCTGATTACATTCACACAACGTTTTAAAACCCATTAATGGAAGTGTGTTTATTCCCTGCAACTGTTAGTGGAAATATTCATTATGTAACACAACCTACATTGAGGTCATAGTGATCTAGTGATTATATATATATATATATATATATATATATATATATATATATATATATATATATATACACACTTATTTCTACACAGTTGAGGGACATTGACAGAGTTTGATGTGGCATGTGTGTAAAAGGTCAGTATTACTGGTGAATGAAAGTTTTTTTTTACAGCATGGTGGTCCATATATAATATATTGGTGCATGTATAAATCACTATTCTGGTTGTCACATAAAGCCAGTGTTGGACAAAGTGCACAAAGCATGTACTTGAATAAAAGTAGAGATGCACTCGGTAAAACATTACTCCAGAAAAAGTAAAAGTGCTTCTTTACTTTTACTTTCATTATTATTACGTTACTGTCCATCACTGCATATAGCCTTTTTAAAAAACAAAAACAAAAAAAACTCAACGATTTCTGACCTCCAAAACATACAAAGGCATCTTTTACTCTATGTATCGTATTGACTTTAGTGTTGGAGATTGTCAGAATTTCATTTTTTTATCTGGTTTTCTTCTTTTTTTTTTCCAATTAATTTGATTCCACCAGTCCCCATTTACCTATCACTGGCACTGAAATGGAAAGGGATTGATGGAAAGGGATCACACCTCTAGTTAAGAGACTAGCCCAAGTCAAACTGATGAGACAGTCGTAAACTCAGGTGCAAATCCATGTATCATTATTATTAATTTTATAATTTTTTTTCCACAGGATACTTGTTGATGTTAGAATACAATAATGCGTGCCTTTGTGCCAGTGTCTCCAAGCGCCACCTCTCTCTGATCTACCCTGGTATTTTTTTTAATTGCACACCATTACACCCATTCATTATTTACATTCCGACACAAACACGCTAGGTTAAGCTAATCAGTGGGTAATTATGTAGAGTTTAACCGGCTGGAACTGGAATCTTACAAACACAGAATCTGCTGGATATCTCAGATAGAGGTCTGAAATCAGGTCTAATCAAAGAATCAGAATAGTTGGAAAGAAATCATGTCAAAAGAACTTTACAAATGCTTTTTTTCTTCCCCACGAAAGGAAATTTCCTGTAATTTGATGCACTGAATTTATGACTAGGCTGGATAGAAGGATTCCTCATCAAGGATTATTTTCCAGAGACACCCAAAAGAGCTAGTGATAAAAATCGGATCATTTTATTGACTTTTTTAACTTCAGAATATAAAATCAGAAATCAGAAATAAAATATTCATTTATTTTTACTAAGCAGACCCCAACACGGCTACATACACAAACTTTGACTATAGTTTCACTCATTTATATATGTATATATAACTTCATAGCGCCTATAGGAGTCAAGTGACCAAAAAAAAGAATGACTCGGACTAGACGAGTGTAGAGGGATAAACTACTAAATTCTGTTACCTGTGTAATGCGTTGCATAGCGTCAAAAGAACGTACGGTGATTTGCTCGTCCAGTAGAAAATAAACAAATCACTCTTTTAGACTACCGTAATTTCCGGACTATAAAGCACACCCATATATAAGCCGCACCCACTGAATTTTACAAGTATTTTTTTTTTTAAACATAAATAAGCCGCACCTGTCTACACTAATGTACTTTACACAGGCTTTAACGAAAGACACGTTACACGGTGTAACGGGTGAAATATGTTACGCTTCCTTTAGGAGCATAGCGGTATTTTGGGAATAGCCTGCCGCTGCATTTTTCCGCTATTACTGCATGTGTGTAAGACTGAGGATTATGTCCTTATTAATTTTTGATGCTCATTTCTAAGTTTCTTTGACTAACCCGTAACGCTGTTGCCAAGAAAAATAAAAAAGCACGAGTTTTGGAAACCTGTCTGTGCTTATATGATTTCTGTTGCAACTGGAGTTAGCGAGCTCTCCCTTCACCCAGACTCAACGCGTTACAACGGCTTGTATCTAAACAGTAGCCGACCAAGAAAGTCATTGTTCACTGTCTTCCTCCTTCCTTTCACAACTATTTCTCTCAGGAGTTTATCTTTTGGCATCGTCGTGCGTTTAAAAATCACCCGATGGAAGTTTTTTCTCAGGATGCCGTGCAGCTCAGAACACAGGTGAGGTGTGTTTTTTTCGTTTCCGTTCGGAAATTTCATTGGTCTAATGTTATGGGTCTTAGTTTTTTGGCTTGAAGTTTGTGAAACCGGGAAACCGAAAAATGTATAAATTAGCCGCTTCGTTGTTTAAGCCGCGGGGTTCAAAATGTGGGAAAAAAGTAGCGGCTTATAGTCCGAAAAATACGGTAATCGTTACATTAAAAACTTGTTCAGAATCAACTAATCGTTCTTGAACGACCCGTCACTACTACTCCTTTTTACAGAAAAGGTGGAGAAAGGGAATATCTCTGATATAAATGTTAAAGCATGCGGGACAAATTTATTACAAGTTAAGCAAATCAAATACTAATCCAGCAAAACAATGTTATGTGTATTTTAGTGTATTGAGACAGAGGAATGAAGTTAATCCTTCACTATAGAGATATAAATAAGTATAGTTGTAATATATGTACTTCCAGTCTTATTTTCTCACCAGTTGCCACCTCATACCTTTTCTCTGGACATTAGACCAAAAATAATACAGGGGTGCATGTTTACACGCACTTCTCTCGAAGCTTCCTTGAAGTTAGTAATAAAATGACTCATAGTTATCTTTTTATGTTACGTCATTGGTTACCTTTTTCATGGATGAGAAAACGTCTTCATTGCTAGTTTGCTAATATAAAATGATGTATACAAGGTCATGTTGGAGTCAAAGTGTATCTACAGACATTATTGTGGCCAAGTTATGAACTGAATCAGCTGTTAGTCGAGACATCGAACATGAAACAAGCAGCTGAAGGTGTAGTCAGTGAGAAAGTGAAGTGCATTGTGTGTGTGTGTGTGTGTGTGTGTGTGTGTGTGTGTGTGTGTGTGTGAGAGAGAGATAGAGAGTGTGTGTAAGTCACTCGGCATGTATGAGGTAAAGTGTCTCGTGTGTGAAGGTCTATTTCTCTTGAGTCTGATTGCACACTTCCTTGTTCTGATTGGCTGGATGTTGGTGGTCCTCATCATCCATCTTTTCCTCTCAGTTGCAGAGCCTTCAGAACAGCAGAGACCAAAATCTTCTCGCTGAGACGGTGTTTTGTCGAAGCTGCGGGAATTTGAATGGTACTTTTCTTTTCGACATAGTAAGCTTTTAACTTATCATAACAATAAAACCACCTACTTATTGTATGGCACTAAAATCACTTTGATCTGTACAGAAGCATGGACTCTAAAGGTGTGCTGTAGTAAGATGTTAGCAGCAGATCCTCTAGTCCTTTAGGTCAGTGGTCCCAAACCCCTGGTCCGTGGGTCAACTGGTACTGGGCCACACAGAAAGAATACATAACTTACATTATTTCTGTTTTATTTATTATCTGATTCTAAACGATGTTTTATTTTGGAAAATGACCGGATTTTCTCTGCCACATCTGTCTATGACTCACTCTTGATGCATGTCATGATGCCTCGGTCACGTCTTACCTCCATCCACTACTTTCTTAAAGGGGCTGCTCCATCCGCTAACACATAATACATTACCGCTAAATTTAAACCCCCAAACTAGCAAAATGAACAAAAAACAACACAGTGGATTCACGTTTATTATTATACTTAGAAAATACCAGTTTTTATGGTCGTATCATTTTATTTTGTTGTATTTATCCGCTACACCTTAAAGGGCGGTCCGTGAAAATATTGTCTGACATTAAACCGGTCCTTGGCGCAAAAAAAAGGTTGGGGACCACTGCTTTAGGTTATAAGGTGGAGACTCAACCTCATGTATTTTGGTGCCTGTCTATCCAAGCCAGCATTTTTTTTAGGAAATAGTTAGACTGTGGAATCTGAGCAGACAGGCTTGCTTCCACTTCCCACACACATCAGTGAGTCGTAGGTGCCTAATGACATCATCACCAATTCACAGTTTTGGTAGGTAACCACTGCATACCAGGAACACCCCAATGAGACTGTTGCCTAGCCATCACAAGTTGTTCAGGTGAATACGCATGTCCATTTTACAGTTCCTTCAGTCTTTTCACTTTCTGGAAACAGAAAAATAGGCAAACTAACTTTTCACTTGATGCTTAATATATCCCAGTCTATCCCAGTGTTATAAAATAATTAATAAGGGTGTAATGGTACACATATTTGTACCATTTTCAGTACAGAGCTTAATGCAATCCTTTTTACGTGTGGAACTTAGTTAAAATCTTGAGTTCCCTCAAGAACCTATTAAATGGTGGACAGCAAATTAGTTTTTTTTAATTATTTTTAAACTTAAAAACATACACAACAATGTCAGGAGTATAAAAAGAAACTAGAGTTAGCACAGTTTCACTGTGGCTACTGACTAAGCTAAGATTCGTTTTGGGCATGCATAAAACGCTAAAGATTCCATAGCGCTAGCGTTAGCCGCTAACAGAACTGGCTAGCGGCTAACATTAGCACTATGGATTGTTTCGCATTTTTTGTCCAGCTTCAAGAATTTCTCTTAAAAGGAGAAAATCCTGACAATTCCACATTTCGAAGAGTGAATGAATGAGGGATGGAAGGAATGAAGACATTTATTAAAGTATGCTGAAATCATAAATGATTCCCTATAAGATTAGCCTTAATGACACTTGATACTGACACTTGAATGCAAAAATGTTTATGGCCAATTGCCATAACTGTAGCAGGCTATTTATATTGGTGCCTCTGGCTTGGATTATTATTGTAATGACTTACTGTCTGTCAAGTCAAGGGTTTTTTTGTTGGTTTTTGGCACATGTACCGTACAGCACAGAGAAATTCTTTCTCCGCATATCCCAGTGATGTTAGCAAGCTGCGGTCAGAGCACAGAGTCAGAGTCAGACATGATACATCACCCATGGAGCACAGAGGGTTAAGGGCCTTGCTCAAGGGCCCAAGAGTGGCAGCTTGGCTATACTGCTTGAAACAATGAACATCCGATCAGTTACCCAGAGCCTGAATTACTGAGCTCCCAAATGAAAAGCTGTTTTCAGTAAGTTTATCATGCTTATATATATTATATTAGGTGTAAACAGACTTCTTTATTTTCCTAGACCTGACTTTCAAGTGGAGGGAGAGAAGGACTGAGATAAAAATAGCCGAATGGTGCTGTATGGATCAGGAAGCTATTAATACATGAATCGGGCATGTAGATCAAGATAATGCAGTGTTTCTGAGTCACCAGGCAACGGGCACACATTGTCTCCTTCCATTGTCTCAGATTCTTCTACGGTTCATTCTTTTTTTTATTCAGGCTGTTTATAGGCACTGTGGACTTTTTTTTTTCATGTCTGTCTTCTGTCTCAGTTCACTCTGCCTATCCTCTCTTTCTCTCTCTCCGTCTGCAATCACTCTGCTGCATCACTCTGCATTCCTCTGCACCTGGACCCTCCCTCTCTCTTGCTTTCACTCTCAGTCTTTCCTCTCTCTCTCTCTCTCTCTCTCTCTCTCTCTCTCTCTCTCTCTCTCTGTTCTATAAATATCTTGCCCTAGTTTGCTGCAGCTGCAGTGAAGCCAGAGGCTGGTAGAAAAGGGTGAGATAGTAAAGCAGTCTACACACACACACACATGCACACACACACACACACAACACAAATGTATTTTTGTTCACTATACTGTGTGCAAATCATTTCACCCGAACACAAACTATAAAGCACTTGGTTGTTTCCAGTTCTTTAGCTTGACCCTGTCAGACTTAAGATGGATAGAACAGCTCATACACACCAAATGAGTTAGTCATTCACTCTTACACACACACACACACACACACACACACACACACACACACACACACACATGTCTCTCACTCTTACTCTATGCCATTGCTGTATATTGTGTGATTCATTTCATGTTCTATTTCTATCCAAATTGCTATTTATTAATATAAATAACGTCAACAGATGATACATAGTTCTTTAAAAGATGTGTGTCAGCTTGTGTGTGTGTGTGTGTGTAGAGGGTGGTTGTGTCTAATGTGACTATGCAATCCCTGGAAGCTTTAACTGTTCCACTGCCCTGCTTTTCCTCCTACAACCAAAACAAAAAGGCAGTTTTGTTCGCACTACTGACAGAGTAACTGCACTTTCAGCACTTCCAAAAAACTATATTTCTACTGAAAAGGTTCATGGTTTTGTAAAGCCCAGCCGTCTATCTATTTTGGTTAGTGCCATTAGTCTTACAGCCTTGTCTTTTGCCAAAGGGTTTCATCTAGTAAGTTGTTTAGAGGGACATTAAAAAGAGAGGTTGGTGAGGACTACAAGACTACAGCTGTGAATGATTACAGGAACTAAAATGATTAAGAGACATTATGCAGCATTTTAAAACAGATCCATCTCAATTGTATGTTAAATTTATTGACAAAGTGCTGGAAGAAAATATTGTCCTATAACACTATAAACCTTGCGTTGAAACGAAGGTCGGTGAGATCACTTCTTCGGAATACATGATATCTCAAGACATTGCCTGGCACTTTTCACTTATACGGCCATGACATTTTGGATGTCTTGCATGAAAAATCCTGATCGTATCAAATCTTTGACTGTGGGATGAGACACTAAAGCAAATGTATTTCTTAGATCAATATTTATCAGGTGATTAAGCAACAAAACCGAACACGTCATTGTCCACACCATTAGTTCATCCGCGGAAACATTAGGAAACGTCAAACTGTCAGTATCTTGTCTTAAGTACTCTGTCACAGTATAACACTTAGTCTGGTCCCACTTATATGTACTACATTTTGCTGTTAGTTTTATGCGTGAGACTGTGTGCTGCATGGAGAGCACTATATTATAAGTATTATGTATATTATATATTTATTAAATAATATGATCACATTTTCATGATTCACTACTGTTTTTTTCATATTTTTGTAAGAAATTTCAGTACTATTTTACATAGTTTGTTATAATGTTTTTTAAAATCTATTTTAAAAACTATTGTATGGTTAAGCTTTTAAGTACGATCAAACCAACTATCGCTATTCTATCTGTAAATCCCTCGACCTCGATTTAAATCTTAATCTATATCTGGATTTCTGTAAACCTGCTTTAATTTTCTTATAGCCAACACAAGAGCAAGTAAAATAGCAACCTTTAAGAAGTCGACATGATAACAAAGGGCAATTTTGTTTTTTTTATTATTATTAATAATGAGCATCATAGTAGTGAAGCTGTAGACATAAGTGGACTGCAATGCAGTGGACTTTCGGCTGCTCCCGTTAGTGGTCACCACAGCGCATCATTCGTCTCCATACTGTCCTCTACATCTGCCTGTTCAAACCAACTACCTGCATGTCTTCCCTCACCACATCCATACACCCGCCTTCCTGGCGGCTCCATCCTCAGCATTCTCCTACCGATATACCCCATGTCCCAAAACGTCCTACATGTGCTGTTTCTGTAATAAACTCATTTCATCGTCGTCACTCCCAATGAAAATCTCAGCATCTTCAGCTCTGCTACCTCCAGCTCCACCTCCTGTCTATTAGTCAATGCCACTGTCTCTAAACCATACAACATCTCAGGTCTCACCACAGTCCTATAAACTTTCCCTTTCACTCTCGCAGATACTCTTCTATCACAAATCACTCCTGCTATCACTCTTCTCCACCCACTTCACCCTGCCTGCACTCTTCTCTTCACTTCTCTAACACACTCTCCATTACTTTGCACTGTTGACCAGGTACCTGAACTCCTCCACCTTCTCCACCTCTTCTCCCTGCAACCTCACCACTCCACTGCCCTCCCTCTCATTCACACACATGTACTCTGTCTTACTCCTACTGACTTTTATTCCCCTTCTCTCCAGCGTGTACCTCCACCTCTCCAGACTCTTCTCAACCTGCTCCCTACTCTCACCACAAATCAATATATCATCCACAAACATCATAGTCCACGGAGACTCCTGTCTGACCTCGTCTGTCAACCAGTCCATCACCACTGCAAACAGGAAAGGGCTCAGAGCTGATCCTTGATGCAGTCCAACCTCCAACTAAAACCAGTCTGACGTTCCCACTGCACACTTTACTGCTGTCACACTGTCCTCATATTCATACATGTCCCGAACTGCAAATTTATAAATGTAAAAAAAAAATCCAAGCTACATATGTGCCAATGACCTTCAACATCAATATAGTGTTACCTCTATTAACCATGCTCTTGTGGGTGGCCCTGGAACTTTCCACTACATGATACATTGGTGGTACCATGGTTATTGTGGGTTTTTATTATATAGGTTTTCAGGTTGACATTTTATAGTAAAAAGTCATTTGATGTCTTATGTTACAATGATTTTGTCGGGAGTATGGGTGTTTTACCTTTCTTCAAGTCATACCAAAGAACTAACACTTAAATAATAATTTAATACAATTATTTTACCAATCGTGAATCAACAATTCACGCCATTAGGGTTGCACAAGCCAGTGCTCTCTTAGTGCCGGTCCCAAGCCCAGATAAATGGAGAGGGTTGCGTTAGGAAGGGCATCCAGCTTTAAACATGTGCCAAATCAAATATGTGGATCAGGAATCAGAATTTCATACAGGATCGGTTGAGGCCCGGGTTAACAACGGCCGCCACAGGTATCGTTAGCCAACAGGGTACCAGTGGAAATTGGGCTACTGTTTGCGGAAGGAGAAGAAGGAGAGGAGGAAGACGTCTACAGAGACAGCAGGGAAAGGAGCAGTATAGGAGAGTGGAGGTTCGGGTTGGTACTTTAAATGTTGGTACTATGACTGGTAAAGGGAGAGAGATAGCTGATATGATGGAGAAAAGAAAGGTAGATATGTTGTGTGTTCAGGAGACCAAGTGGAAAGGGAGTAAGACCAGGAACATTGGAGGTGGATTTAAACTGTTCTATCATTGTGTGGATGAAAAGAGAAATGGTGTAGGGGTGATTCTGAAGGAAGAGAACAGTAAGAGTGTAGTGGAGGTGAAGAGAGTTTCTGATGAGTGAGAATGATGAACGTGAAGCTGGAAGTTGAAGGGGTGATGATAAATGTCATCAGTGCTTTTGCTCCACAAGTGGGTTGTGAGATGGAAGAGAAGGAAAAATGAAGTGGTACAAGGTAAACGAAATTAGGAATGAAAGATTAGTGATTGGTGCAGACTTTAATGGGCATGTAGATGAAGGGAACAGAGGTGATGAGGAGGTGATGGTAGGTATGGCTTTAAGGAGATGAATATGAAAGGGCAGATGGTGGTAGATTTTGCTAAAAGGATGGAAATAGTTAGTAAGCAGAAGGTTGGACAGCACTGATAAGTTGCCATTGTTGGGCTCTTGAGCAAGGCTCTGAACTCCCTCTGCTCCAGGAGTGCATAAAGTTAATCTTGTCATCTATGTCACCTAACTAGACACACCACTTCTATATAAGATGCTTTTGTTTGTCATATACATTACAGCACAGTAAATTTATTATCTTGTAACCAGGAGTATTAACTGTTAAGTCACCACTTCCCAGGTCATAACCTCTAAAATTATGTAAGTCCTAAAATTTAAAATATATTCCAGTGTCCTTGTATTGACAAACATCTTAATATAGACGTATCCGGGTGCCGCCCGTAATCACAGCAGGTATCTGAAGAAATTTCGCCAGCTGAAGGTCTAGTGACTGTTGTTTTAGTGGGAAAGAAGCTTAACATGTGCAGGCTGATTGCTTTATTAACTACGGTTAACGACAATAAAATCGTAAACTATACTGTATTTTATTGTAAAGTCTTTTATAAACCAGTGCAGGCAGTCCTCGAGTTATGGTTTGACATGATTTTTCGATAATAGTATATGACAAAATTGTAAAAATTTTTTAACGTTTCGTGCGTAGCAGCATATATGCGGTATGATACGTTAGGATGCTGCAAGGGTTTACAAACCACATACCTGCCTTTATTGTGTATTACTCCATACTTGTCACCCAAGACTCCTGGGTGTCTCGACTTACGATGGGGTCATCAGAACGCATCTCGATTTTAAGTCAGGAACAACCTGTATTTTGTAAATCATTTGTAGCTTTATTTCTAAAATTGTAATTTTTAAAATATAGCAGTTACATTAAAAAAAAAAACAGTAAAACTAACTAAATAAAAACTTAATATTGATCATTTAGACAATAGCGTATGCGGGCGTCGGTGACGTCATACCGAGCTGCGCTCTGATTGGTGCGTTTTGTAGCGGCTCGACTCCGCCCCTTGCGTTCAAGACAGCGAGGGTCAGACGGGCAGTAGTTGAGTCAGCGAGTGTTCAGGGATCTGCAGGAGCGCATCTCAGGTGAAACAGAACAGTGCCGGAACCCGAAAGAGGAATAAATAAAGACAAAATTAAATACAATTAAAAATCCTATTGTTAAGCGTTTTGAGAGGGAATGCCATCAATCGAGATGAAACTGGAACTGGTGACGCTCATCGCGTGCGACGTGGACGCTGAGGTGTTCACATCCGACAAAATGCAGGTAGAGATATATTTCTTCTCCCTCGCTGTCTTCCTTCTCTCTCTCTCTCTCTCTCTCTCTCTCTCTCTAATTAACCATATTTAATTATGCTATATCTTCCCCCCACACGCACACACAAGACATCCCAGATATCTTCTCGATCACCATCATACACACTTTATGCTCAAAGTCCCATCATTATCAGAGTCCTATCATTACCATGCTGTTTCATTTGATCTCTGCGGCGAAGGACGGTTGCTATGGTCGCCCAGACGTAGCCACGCCCCCTGACAACAGCGGCTGGTGAAAGCTTTTGAAGTGTTGAACATAAAAAAAAAAGATCAAAGGATTTGTTGGAATTAAAAAAAAATAATTGTTAGACTTGAGTTTAAAAAAAAGTGTCCATCAATCAAACGATGAATTTTTATAAAAAATATATATATTATGATTATTTTGGAGATTTTTTTGTTAGAATTTGGGGAAGAATTATTATTTTGTTATTATTATTATTATTATTTATAAATAATAATAGTTATATTATTATTATTATTATTATTATTATTATTATTATTATTATTATCAGTATAGGAATAGACTATAAACAGTTTTTTTTTTGTTAATATTTATTTATTATTTTATTTATTTATTTTTTTTTTTCATTTTTTTTAATTATTAAATTTTTTTTTCTTTTTTGTGAATGAAGCTGCGGCTCCGCATTGACATTCCGCTGCACGCTTCAGTGACGTCATCGGTGCGCCAGAATGAGTGACGCGCGCGCTCGCTCGCTCGCGAAGGCGCAGGGAGCAGCAGACTTATACACTCCGGTCATACCGGAGAGAGGGAGAAGGGAAGAAGAAAAAAAAAGTGCACAGGAGAAAAGCTGGTGTTTAGACGCATAGGCGAGCCGAGTTCTTATGCACGTGTTTGCGCACACATAAACACGCAGAGTATTCCACCTAACCTACTCTCATACTGCAGGTGTGTGTGTGTGTGTGTGTGTGTGTGTGTGTGTGAGAGTGTGTGTTAGAGAAGGTCTGCAGGAATGCATGGGACCAAATTACAATGCTGTTGCAGATGTTCTCAACTGGGTTTGTAGATGTTATTCAAAAAGTTGTGCTTCATGCTAAAGGCAGAATGGTATAGTGTGTGTGTGTGTGTGTGTGTGTGTGTGTGTGTGTGTGTGTGTGTGTGTGAGAGAGAGAGAGATATGACAAGATGATATAATGCAATTTTTAATGTTTTATAATAAAATGTTCGTCACTACTGGAAGAAAAATTGATTTATTTTGCAGCAGTTCAGTTCAGTGTTTATCTGTAAAGCGTTTGTAACAGTGGGCACTGCCCTGAAGCAGCTTTACAAAAATAAATCGATTATAAAAATGGATTTTAAAGTCATAAATTTGTCGATAGAATTTTATTCCTAATGGAAATAAGGAACGGTTGTGGGAAGGAAAAAAAAAAACATTAAATGTCAAGGAAGTAACCTTGAGAGGAACCATGCTATCTAAGGGTATCCCTATCCTCACACATACACACACACACACACACACACACACACACACACACACACACACACACACACACACATATATAATATACACAATGGACTGTTGTCCATGGTAGCGTTCAGCATCTGTGTTGGAGATAAAATCCTTAACCAGGGTTGCCAGGTATCAGCAAAGTATCCATCCAAACTACATCTCAAAAAACAATTGATTAATGAAATGAAATAAAAAAGGAAGACAGAATCTTTTTTTTCTATCAGACTTTTTGAGTTTCTGATGTACAGAATCCTCATTATCCTGCCACGATTGAAACAAAGGTTCTTGTACATCAGTGACAGACTGTCCACACTTATAATAATTATTCGATTTAATTCTGATCCGTCAATATTATGTAAGATTTTGTAAGAAGCAGCCATAACGAGTCCGATCTGGCAACCCTGTCATTACCTGTGCCATCTGCTGTTCCTCTGCTAAACACGGGGCAGCGTGAGTCCTGCCCCAGGGGGCTGCTATACAATAGATACAATAAGGAAGTGAAGTGGGACAGGAAGCACTCTGCGACTTGATTATGTAACATCTAGAAAGGCGACCGATTCAACGGAGCATCTGTGCGTATCGGTCAGATTTTGAGACAATTAGCATTTCAAGGGAATTCAACATGTATGGTGTTGTGAATGAGAGCTTTATCTAAGGATGTGCTGCTACTGATAGATGAATAAAAAACCTCTACTGCATCAAAAGACCTCGATATGGACAAACAACGAAACTGAAACGTATGGGCTGGTCCTATACTGTAGGATATCAGGGGGTAATATTGAGTGTATTCTTGCACAAGCGAAAAATAATGACCGTGCGCTGGCAATTTTTTTGCTGTCTTGCGCACACACACACTTATTCAGGTCAGTGTTCGTCATTCAGTTCTGACTGCACCACAGAAAACTGTAGCACTGCAGTATCAGACACAGTGTGTGTCTCTGGCAACACACACCCAGAACACATGTAGTACACCGTTCACAGTCAAATGATCTGCTTTGAATCAACTGTTTGCTCACAATCGTTTCAACGTAGCATATCGCCATCCGTTCTTCACGGGAGATGAGTCATTGTTTGTATGTGGCTAACCATTACTGACCTCACCTCCCATCAAGCCTTGCTTCCCCTGGCATGCTTATACCTAATCATACACACACACACACACACACACACACACACACACACACACACACAGCATCTCTCCTGTGTGCTGTTAAACCTTGTTTGTGCTGTTGCTACCTTGATGTTCATTATTTTTTGTTTTTGCTTGTTTCGGCTGCTGGTCAGGAAGTGGTCAAGATAAATCAAGAAACAGAGAAATGAATTCGAACAAAATGTCTCTAAACAGCACTGCATGTGCTCCAAGCAGCACGCCTTTCAATGTTCCGAAACGCTAATCGAAAAAGAGAGAGGGAGAAGGAGAAATAATGGATGGAGTATGTTGAGTAAATAATTATTGTTCGAGCTCTGGAGATTAATAAGATGCACGTGGTAAATGGTACGAATTATAGAGAAGACAACATCCGCTTCTTTTTTTCGTGTCTGCTCGTTTTTGCTTTCTTCTCTGGACATGATTTGTTGCATATGCATCATCCCCTGACTCTCTCTTTCTCTCCCTCTGCATGTGTTATACTATTATAAACTAGACTGTATGGTATTGAAACAAATCTATGAGCCCACATTTTATACTTGCTTTTATTGCCAGGTGAGTTGTACCATAAAATCATGGGCCACTTGATAGTCTGACGATTGTCTGACTTTTTATGACCAAGAGACAGTCTTTAATTGTCCAGGTTGAGGGACTCTGTGTCAGCGTACGCTCAGATTCCTGTTCTCGGCAGACAGTTGTGGAACGCGGACCGGCTGTGCCTTTTATTCTGAGACGCCTTTCTGTATAGCTATTTTGAGTTACTTTAGTTTTCCTGTTCGCTAAAACCAGTCTGTCTATTATAATCTGATCTCACTCATCAACAAAACCGTTTCCACCCGCACAACTGCCACTCGATGGATGTTTTGGGTTTTTTTTTTTTTTTTGCACCTTAATGTGTAAGCTCAACCTGTTACACATGAAAATCCCTGAACATCAGCAGTTTTTTGAGAAACTCAAAAAAGGCACGAACAGCTTTACTACAGAATCACGAACACCACAGAGGTTTACATTTTGCCCCCATTCTGATGGGGTATTAACAAAGCGACTGTCCGGTTAATTGATGCATTAATTAATGCATATATGAACAAGCAGGTGTACAGGTGTTCTTATTAATGTGACTATTTTTGTCATTTGGACCTACTATGGAAAAATGCATGTTAAAAGATTTTTAAAAAGCCCAAGCTGTTTCTAACCATTTAATTTTTTTTTTTTGCTTATAATGGAGATCTATTGCCATAAACACAAGGCTGAATATATATATATAAATATATATACAGATTCTAACAAAACAGAAGAAATCTTTTTTTTTTTTTCACATGATACTGAATCGCACCGTCTAACGGAAAACTGTTTGTTGAAAGTTATCACTTTGTACAATTTGAGTCCTGTATTATAATATCAATGTTAAAACTAACGATTTTTTTCATAACCATCTTTTTTATCATCACTGCATCAGGTCAAGTGTGTGTAGAACGAATTCAGAATACGTTGAGAAACCAATGTTTGTCTCTGCTACACGGTCAATAAAGGGCTTTACATTTTACAAGCAAAAGTTAGAAATCCAAGTCTTTGTGGGAAATGATAGAGATTGCGTTTGAGGAAGAAAGAAGTTTTACCCAATTATGTGACTGAAGTAGAGTGTTTTGGGCAAAACAATCACGATATGGACAAACGTATCAGGACACTCGACTTTTCCTGCCATATTTGGTTCTTTCCCAAACTGTTACCACAAAATTGGAGGCTTTGGAAGTGAAAGCATAACATTTTTCCTTCACTAGAACTAGGAGACCCAAACCTTTCCAGCGTGACAATGCTCCAGTGCACAAAGCCAGCTCTATAAAGATCTACCTTACATGGTTTGCAGTGGAAGATTTTAAGACTAATGAACACTTCTTCTTTCGGCTACTCCCATTAGGGGGCGCCACAGCGGATCATCCGTCTCCATACCCCCCTGTCCTCTACATCTGCCTCTTTCACACCAACCACCTGCATGTCTTCCCTCACCACATCCATAAACCTCCTCCTTGGTCTTCCTCTTTTCCTCCTTCCTGGTGTCTCCATCCTCAGCATTCTTCTACTGATATACCCCATGTCTCTCCCCTGCACATGTCCAAACCATCTCAATCTCACCTCCCTCACCATGTCTCCAAAACGTCCTACATGCACTGTCCCTCTAATAAACTCTTTTCTGATCGTGTCCATCGTCATCACTCCCAACGAAAACCTCAACATCTTCAGCTCTGCTACCTCCAGCTCCACCTCCTGTCTTTTACTAATGAACACATTTATGATTAATTTGAATGCACCCCAGGCCTCCTCACCTCACCTTCATCAGTACCCTACTTTACTAACACCCTTGTGGATGAATCTCACACAAATCTCCACAAGAACACTCTAAAATCTAGTTTAACATCTTCCCAGAAGAGTGGAGGTTAGTAATGTGGAACGGGATGTTAAAAAAGAAGCACATGCCGATTTTACTGTCACACTTCACAAGGCTAGTATGATAGATATTGATACATAAATGGGTACTTGATATTCATGAATCATTTGATGTAGCTCCTTTTGCACATTGTCCCGGTGTCCTTATTGGCTTTTAACTACACAAACATGTCCATAGCCATATGCTACACCAGGCTTGTTTTTTTTCTAAACATTAGCTAACTAATTTCAAATGAGTCGCGTTCTCTAGCTATATTAGTTACCTTGGATGGAGTAGGGTTGCAGAGAAGAGGAGCAGGTTTTTGTGTCACTTCAGAAACAGCTGAAAGTATGTTTCTTTTTCCATTGCGTCAGAATCCTTCATTGTCAATGAACAATAGTTGCAATTAGCATTAACAACATACTGAGTGTTATTTCCACTAACCTAGTGTACTTTTTTTTCTTATTCATCCTGCCAGCATTTGCAATTTTGTTGAGGTTTATGTTTACGACATGTTACTTAAATCTTAGAATAATGTACCTTTTCTTGCAGTTGGCTTTGCTACGATTGGCAGACACTTTGTATTAGATGCTGATAAGGTAACACTAGCATCTCTAAATAACTCCCATTTTAACAGGCGCCATTATATGCCAGGTAACAGACACCTGACCAGGGTAGAGTTAGTGTAGTTCTGGGTTCAGATTAGTAACTATGCAAGTCCTATACGACAGTTGGGTAAAAACAGGGTATTTGTTCCTTTAGCCGATTACAGTGGGTCGGTGGTGTTCTGTGTCTGATAGGTGTGTGCATGTCATTCAGTCAGGCAGAATTTGTAACATGAGAAGAGGAAAGGTTAACGAAGTGAAGGGCATGACGTAATGTCCAGCTCAATGCTTAGGTGTCTGTCAAATGTTGTTTGGTTAATTTGCCTCGTCAGCTGTTTGTCGCATGTCTGTGGCTAGGCGAGTCATTTCAATAAAAGAAAAAAACAAATGGTAATCCGAAAAACATTTGCTGTAGTCTGGACACAAAGTCCCTACGCATCTAGGCGAGTGCGGCTATTATAAACATCAGTCGTACTTTTTGTAAGGCTCTATTTAAAGCGCGCTCGCTTGCTGATTTAATGGATCACAAACTGTTTTTTTTTTTTGCCTCTATAGGAGCCAGGAGTAATAGCAGGAAGTCATAGGTTGAGTTTCACAGCAAAACCTGAATCATATCAGAGTGTTAAAGGTGTGCAAAAGTGTCTGGCTTATGTCGAATTCAGAGCATGGAAACGAAACGCATGAGGAACAAAAGCCTTTAAGTTGCAAAACTATAAGCTCAGATACAGTTCTTGGTTTGCTTCCAGAGCCGGTGGAGTGGTTTTAGTTACATAAAAAATTAATTCATAAAATAAAGGCAAATGATAACCTCGCCCATAATTTTAACTAGACGCTGTACCAATACCGATAGCTAGGTTTGATCGTACTCGCCGATAATCATTTAATCTACTGTTAGTTTTTAAAATGGAAACTGGATAAAAAAAAACACTCCTTGTAAAATAGTACTGAACTTTATTACAAAAAAGAAGTTCTGAATCATGAAAATGTGCCAAAGGAAATAAATATGAATATATTAATAAATAAATATAATTATATAATGAATACATTATAAATAATTAACATAATATAGCGCTCTCAGTGCAGCGCACAGTCCCGCATGTAACAAAACAAACAGCACGCAGCTTCATTGATTTGCCCCTAGAGGCCGACAGCGGAAGTCGGAAAAACTATCGGTTTGGATTAATCAGCAAAACCGATTAATCAGTCGACCTCTAATTCTAACCTTAATTGTAAAATAGCTTTCCATATAAACTGAGGCAAAGAAAATATAAAATGTTAGAAGTGCTGGATTGCATTGTCATCTGAATTCACAATATGGAATAAAAGTACACTTGATCTTTTCAGCCATATGTGGTTCTTCCCCAAACTTTTTGAAGTTTGAAACACCCAATTGTATATTATGTCTTTGGATGCCGTGGCATTAAATTTTCACTTCACTTTAACTAGGAGACCCAAACCTGTTCCAGCATGACAATGCTTCTGTGCACAAATCCAGCTCCATAACGATATGCCATAGAAGGGTTGGAGTAAAAGATCTTGAGGGGCCTGAGCTTTGACCTCAACCCTATTACGATAAATGTGAACGCTGACTGCACCCCACTCCTCCTCACCTCACTTATATCAGTATCTGTAAATACTTTACTAACACCCTTGTGGCTGAATCTCCACAAACTCTAAAAATCCAGTGGAACCTATTTCCAGAAAAGTGGAGGTTATTATAACAGCAATGGGGGTCTACATGTTAAATATGTGCTTCAAAAACCACATAACAATCTTTTTGGATTGATTCTGTGAGTTTGAAACTCTTAAAAGATTTTGAAACATCCAATACCAAGGATGAATCAAGTAATCCATTAGTTAATCATGTTATCTTTTTGTAAATTGATCTGGAATTTTTTTTGTTTGTTTGTTTTATGAACATTCTCAAAATCTTGCCTTTGAAAGGAAAACCAGGGCTTGCACTTCGATACTGCACTTCTCTATCAGGTCTGGACCAAACGCTATCAGCACCCTAAACATCAGCATGCACTACTATCTAGATAAACTGGGTTTCTTTATTGGCTCTTGACTTATTCAATACTAGAGGTCCTCGAATGACAAGCTTGGATTTAAAGTCCTCTGGGGAATCTTTCATAACCAGCATCTGTCAATAGATCTTAAGCAAACTCTCGCAGTCACGTCATGTCTCGCATAGTTTCCCAGGGTTCTTTAACAATTTGCAGTCGAGCTTTGCACTCAGCTGTAATTCTGGATGTTATACAGCAGCATTTAGATCATGTCTGGTTTTATGGTTGGTGCATTAAAAATAATCGGCCCTCAATCTCAGTTCTGTCTTTAATATCGTCCGATATATATTTCAACAGTAGAGTCTAAATCAGGGGTCTCCTATTTGAGTTGATATATTTTTAGGGTAGGATGGCAAAAATCTGTGCTGATCTGAGTTTAGGGCTCTGGTTTAGACTTCTACAGCTTTGAGTTGGACTCCTGCTGGGTAGAACAGTAGAACCCATTTTGCTTCTAATGTTCTGTATGTTCGAAGAGTAGAATTTAAGTCAGACATTTGAATCTGTAGTTCTGCATCTTAGACAAGGGAATATGTTTCCATGCATCAATAGAACCCCAACATTAAGTGTGTTTCTATGGTTCTCCACGTTGGAGTGGAACATGAACCTCAAATTATATGCATTATGTATAGTAGAACAGTAGAGGTTATACCATATTTTCTAATTGTATGCTTTAGAACAATAGACCCCTATTCAGAGTTATGTATTAATCCTCCTGCCTCTGGATGGTGTTCTCTTCGATTGGAGGCCACTCTGGTTTCTTATCAACACCCTGGAGATCCATGAAATCACAGAGTAAGAACAGGAACTCTGAGGATTTGGATTTGGACTGTAGTTAATGTCAACAGTCTGCTACACTGACTCAGGACTACAGTTTGCATCTGATAACCATCGTTTATCTGTAATAAATGGACATTCGGTGCAACCCAGATGAGGACGGGTTTCTCTCTTGAGTCTGGTTCCTCTTAAGGTTTCTTCATTATGCCATCTCGGGGAGTTTTTCCTTGCCGCAGTCGCCACCGGCTCACTCATAAGGGGGCAAACTTACACTTATAATGAACATCTTATTCATTCTTAATCACCACTTTATCTGTGTAAAGCTGTTTTGAGACAATGTTCATTGTTAAAAGCGCAACACAAATAAAAATTAAGTGAATTGAATTGTGGCAAATTCTGATTTTATCTTTC
Organism: Silurus meridionalis; assembly: GCF_014805685.1. Lineage (NCBI taxonomy): Eukaryota > Metazoa > Chordata > Actinopteri > Siluriformes > Siluridae > Silurus > Silurus meridionalis. Next base: position 25,576,337 of record NC_060891.1, on the reverse strand, counting down.
TGTATAAATCCTCAGGTAAAGTAGTTCCACAGTCCTGCACCACCTTGTGCAACTCCATTCAGAGTTCAGTTTCTGGGGTCCTTTTTCTAGTTCTACACCAGGAGAATCCAATTTTGTCTTCTAGCAATGGAACCCCAGTGCGAACTACTTCTGTGGTGTCACATAATGCTGGTGAAAAGTTTGAAAACACTTTTATGTTTGTCTTTTTGAGAGACACATGCATGTTCCTTTTGTATACATGCAACAAAATAGGTCATTTACTGGTATTGCTTTTGATGAAATACATGTAGCTATGTCACGCTATACTTCGCACATTTCTGTTTGTGTTTGGATAAAAAATGCTGACTCATATACATGTGGGTTTAATGGTGAAAGAAATACTGACCCAACATGGCTTCCATCATGCACCATGCAATTCAATCTGGAATTCTTCAGCGTACAACAAGACCATGATCCAAAGCGCATGTCCAAGCTCTGTAGGCATTATATAGAGAGCAAACAGTTGGTCATGAAATGGCCTGCCCAGTCACTGCACCTACATCCTACAGTATTAAACTGGTCTGGGATGAACTGGATCACAAGCACAGAAGAAATCTCCAACTGGTGAACACCTTGGGGAATTTTCCAAGAAGCATGACAAAGTATTTCAGCTGAATGTTTGAAGAAGCAAACCGTTTAAAATGAAAGTGGAAAGTGGAAAATTTGGACATTTATATATTTGTATGATCAAAGAAATGACCTAGTTAAAAGACCTAGTGTGTTGCATAGGAAAAGGAACACTCATGTGGTTCTAAAATGGTTAAGAAAATTCCAGTGTGTCAGCATGGTCGGGTTCTAGAGCTATAACAAACAGTTTTAAAAAATCAATTCTAACCAGCCTGTTTCTAAATATCGACTGCTTCCCATGTGAATGCAGTTTTGTTGTCTTTGTGTAATCTTTTTTTGAACATTCACATCTTTATAGACTCTTATCTTGAGAAAGCAAAGTGATTTTTTTATGCATGTTAACTGTATATATGCTACATAGTTTTTACTTAATCTGAATTGATCTTTCCATGAAATTGCAGAGAGACAGTCCGCAGTGTTACCTGTACCTGATTTCCCTGTTTCTGTTTATGCACGGTATTTGATAACGGCTTATTGGAATAGAGTTATTACATTGCTCTCTCTCTCAGTGCCACTGGACCACTAAGCTTTGCCAGAAGCCGTTAAGCTTTGCCAGGTTAATTAAACATCATGTCTGTTTAACATGTTCATTTTCTTAATTAAAAACAACTCTGCTGTTCTCAGTCCAAAATCATTACAGCATCCCAGTAGACTGCATGCCCCAAATTTGTTTGATTTTTTCTTTTTTTTTTCTTTTAATTTTCTCTGTAGTTAAAACAAGCCAGACTTTAATGAAAGCACTGGAGGGAATTATGGGAAAAAAAAGGAATAAAAAAAAATTAGATTAATGCTATTTAAATCCCTGAATATATAACGATTATAAATGTGAACAAGAGAATAGAATGATTTGAACACCATGCATAAATGTGAATGTTGTCCATGTTATCATGCATTTTATCCTATATATGTAACAACATACAATGGCATGACCCAGGTGACCCAATACTTTTGGAAATAAAGTGTGTGTATATACACACACACAAGAAATTAATATCTAAAGGACCTTTAGAGCTGTTTCACCAACTATAATGTATGTATAAGTGGTAGCTCAGTGGTTACTGGGTTACTGATCGGAAGGTTGGGGGTTTAAGCCCCAGTATCACCAAGCTGCCATTGTTGGGCCATTGAGCACGGCCCTTTACCCTCTATGCTTAATGGGTATCATGGATGACCCTACACTCTGACCGTACACTCTGACCGTACACTTTGACCGTACACTCTGACCGTACACTTTGACCCTGGCCTCCCAACATCGCTGGAATATACGAAAAAAAGAGTTTCATTGTGCTGTAATGTCTGGTGTAAAGGCTGGTTTCCCAATACTTTTGCCATATTGTGTTTTCTATGATTATTGCATGTCTAGAAACAGGCTAGAAAATGACACTTCACCTTCAGCAGACCAGGGGGCCATAAATAGCATGTCAATGTTACAGGCCTGAGCATTTAAAATAGACATTTTTCTCTGTTAAATTGAAATAATTGGTTCATTATAATAATCTCCACACTATCATTTGCACTTTAGCAAAGGCAATAATCATCATGAGCCTTGATATTGTGTGTCTGTTCATCACCCTTGAATAGCTTGTGCTATTTTTAGCTCCAATATGCTTGTCGTTATTCTCCTAATAGCTCCGGATTAAAGGGAAACCTCAATTGCTACCAAGACAACATGTTCAAAAAGAGTCTGAAGTAGCCATTTTGCGAATATACCGTCTCCTATGAATTCACGTATTCTCAATTTGGAGACGGAAACAACGGAGTAGTGCTAATACATTGCCAAAGTCAGCCTCCGTGCCCTTAAAACGTTCTCTCTGTGGCAGCTGTACGTTTGCTATTGGAAAGAATGTCCATAGCTGTACTCCGAATTCTGCGCATGTGGTGTAATGTCGTGTTGTTCAGACATACGCAGTGTGTTTCTCAGATTAGCACCTGTTCCCAAAGCCGAAATGTACCAACATCAGTGGTCAAATTCTCAGCTGTTACAAAGTCCACTGTATACCCAGATAAAGGCTCGAGATTCTCCTGTATATTGGTTTTTAATCACATTTGTTTAGATAGACCCGATCAAAACCTACAGAAGGGATCTCGACAGGGTCTGAATGGGTTACAACACACCACACCAGCACATTCCCACATCCCAGTTTGGCCTTCTTACAAAGGTCACAATGAAAACTCCAAAGTTAGCCATATTTTTCATACTATGTCCAGTTACTAGGTTGAGATCCCTGAGGTAAAATTATTGTTGAGGGAGCGTGAGCATATAATGTGTTTTGAAGAGCTTCGCTGACTGAAAGAATCATCGGTTGACCTTTATATTTTTAGCGCAGCATTTTTTTTAAATTAGCAAGCCACAAGCGGGCCAGGGTATGTTTTATTTGGATCAGAGGGGAAAAATGCTAATTCTGCACTGTTCCACAATAACAAACAATTCAAGGTTAATACCCCACTATGAAGTTCCACATTAACACTCATACAGTTCTACTTTTCATGCTACCAGTATGAAATTTATACACACTCCATAAAGTTTCATGCTCACCAACTCTCACAAAGAAGAACAGAAGAATCCATCTTATATCCACAAGGTTTTATGCTAAGTCTGGAAGACTTCATGTTAACTCCACACTAGTCACTCTCCAACTCCACAAGATTCAGTGCAAATTATAAAAACAAAATCTCCATTTAAATGCCACAAGTTTTTATGCTAATCACAAAACAAATCAGTCTACAAGATCCACTGCTAACCTCAAATGAAGCAGTACTGACAGCACAAGATCAAGTTTAAACACTACAAGATCTCATACTAACTCAAAGAATTCATGGCAAGTCAATTGGCTTTGTCATTTCAACCACACATAGCTGGTAGGTTCAACAAAACAAGGTTCCTACACACAAGAGCTGAGCAAGTCTGCAGACGTGAAATTCTTTTTTAGCATATCACAATGGTGTTAGCAAGCTGGGGTAAAAGCGCAGGGTCAGCATCCCTGAGGGTTGCAAGAGTGGCAGCTTAGCGATGACAGGGCTTGAACCCACAACCTTATGATCAGTAACCCAGAGCCTTAACCACTGAGATCCAATAATAATAATAATTAATAATAATAATAATTATTATTATTATTATAATTATTATTATTATTATTAATATTATTAGTGGTAGTAGTTTTATAATTATAATTATTATTATTTTTATAGTAATTATTATTATTAATTGATTAATTAATTAATTAATTAATCATAATAATTCGTATTATTATTATTTGTATTATTGTTATTATTATAACAATAATTTACTGGAAGTTTACTGGTTAAGTCACTTTCTTTTTGCTTTAAATCAGAAGGCTGCAAGTTCAAATCACACCAACACCATGCTGGCACTCCTGGGCCCCTGAGCAAGGCCCTTAATCCCATAGCTGCTCAGTTGTATGAATGAGATAATTGTAAGTCCCTCTAGATAAGGGTCTCTGCCAAATGCCATGAATGTTTATGTGAATAATAATAATAATAAGTTCATCTACTAATTCCCAGTTTCATTACTGTTCTTCTGGGTGAAGTTCTCATCAGTTGGAGGCCACATATTGCAGCTAAAAATAAAAAGAATCTGTGTGGTTCCTTTGGGGGGTAAAGTTTGGAACCGTGTGGGATTTGGACTGTGATTAGTATGGACGGTTTGATACAGTGGCTTGCGGCTACGATTACTGTGAACAGTTTTTGCATTCAGGTGTCCGTCAGTGAACAGTAATGTGATGAACCTGTAATGAATGGACTTCCAGTGTCATCTAGATGAGGATGGGTTCCCTTTTGAGTCTGGTTCTCTCTAGGTTTCTTCCTCACACCATCTCAGGTACCACTGTTGCTACTTGCTCGATCATTAGGGATAAACATATAGGGACTAATTTATGATGCTATAACCTTTTTGCAATCTATTTCATTCTGTAAAGCTGCTCCATACGAATAACAGTGAATTGAATTGAAAGCTTTAGTAGACACTGTGTAAAGGGCTGTTCCGTAACACTAATAACTCAAGTGACGTTTGGAATGACCCTATAAAGGTTCAGGACCTGGTCTTACCATTAATCATTGCAATATGTTGCTGTTTGTTAATTCATACATATATTTTATTGATTTAAATGACAATCTGCTGCAAAACACTGCACGATCCAACAATTCGTGCTCTCCGAACTATTATATTCGCCAACTCGTTTACTTGTTCCTTTTCGTTCTGTCTCGCACTGGTAAAAATCATGTCCAATGTATCTCCAGAAAACGTACACATAAACAACTGTACATGGTATATATACGTGGTATCTGCTATCGTGCCTAAAATGCAACTGCTGGAGACTGTAAGAGTATACCAGAGTCAGGAAGTGCACTCAGAATGCACCACCATGAATTAGTGATCGCTGCATCCTCTCTAGTTACCACTCCAGGTTACAAACACATCAGTACTCGTTTCAGTATTCTACTATTTCTCGTGCTGTATCTCCTCCTCCTCCCCCCCGATCCATCTATCTATCTCTATTTCTATGTCTCTTTCTCAGTCTATGAACTGACATTTTTTCCTCATCGTTCTCCAATTTCTGCCTCTCTCCCTCTTTCTCTCTCTGATGAGGAGATCACTTAGATTGAGTGAAGTGTACTGGGGCAGCTGGTGATGACATGTCCTCCACCTCTGATGAGACTATAAACGCTAGGAACTCGTTGTTCATGTGGCTTTTTCGAATAACGAGCAGGGGCTTGAAGTCAAATCATTCAGAACGGTTATTTAAATTCAAAAGAGTAACAATTTAATGTTTAATACATTACAATTCAAAAACATTTTGGATTCATATCAAATTTTTATTGATATATATATATAATATCAATAAACAAATTATCAGGTTGGAAATTGTCTGTGGCTTTTTTTTTTAAGTTAACCTCCGATTTAGGACATATTTAAAAAAAAATATTTAGCTGATGGAAGCTTATTGGACCATAATGCACATCCGCGGCCACAGGACAGCACTAGTCTCTCACACTGCTCTGGTGTGATTTTGGTCCACTCTTCTTCCAGTCTCCTCCACAGTTTGGTGACTATAGTGGGTTTCTTGGCCATAACTTTGTCACCAAGGATTTTTCAGAGGTTCTCTATTGGGTTGAGATCAGGACTCTGGGCAGGCCATGTCATTATTTCAATGTTTTCAGTTTCAAGGAACTGCTTTACCCGTTTTGCTGTGTGACATGGAGCATTGTCCTGCATGAACACTGCGGGCTGATTGGGTGATGAACGCAGGAAGGAACCATATGTTGTTGAAGAAGGTTCTGATAAACATTTGCATTCACTCTGCCATGTAGCTGTATAAGAGGCCCAACTCCTGCTGCAGAAAACATGCCCCAAACCATGACACTTCCTCCTCCACTTTTCACTGACTTCTTTACACACTTTGGGTTCAGTCTTTCTCCAGTTTGTTGCCGAACATAATGTTTCCCATCGGACCCAAATGAATTAAACTTGCTTTCATTACTGAAGTGAACTTTGGACCAGTTCTCCTCTGTCCACACAACATGCTCCTCAGCAAAGCTTAGTCTAGCCTTTTCATTCTTTCTGCTAGTGAGAGGTTTGGTCACTGCAGAGTGGGCTTTCAGTCCAAATGCTCTTAAACTTCGAGACACTGTATGACGAGACAGACCCTTACCCTGTTCAGCGCTGAACTGGTGAACAATTCCAGCTGCAGTGTGGAAACGATTGTCCATTGAGATCCTCCGCAGTATCCTGTCCTCTCTTGTATTTGTTTTCCGTGGACGACCAGCCTTCTTGGCGAACTTGAATGAGTTTGTGATGTTGTAAAGATTCAATATTCTTGAAATCACAGATTTGGAACGACCAACTTGTCTTGCTATGGCTGATAGGGTCATCCCTTTGGCCTGCATCTGGACAACCTGCTGCCGGAGGCTTTCAGTCACATAAGAACTCTTGCAGAGTAAGTGAAACTGGAAGTTAGGCTGCCAGTTAAGTCGGGGTTGACAGATAATCAAGGAAATTAGCACCAGGTACCAGATTAACACCAATAACTGGGAGGTATCTGAAAGTGTTCTCTAATTTTGATCAGTGTGTTTTCTGCAAAATAATGTTTTTTTTTTAAATGCCTTAGTTATTTTGTGGAAAAGGTGTTCTGGTAGCATGGTATAGACAGGACAAAAACTCCCTCAACTGTTGAGCAGTGAAGATGACATTATTTTAGAAGTGTTCAATTGTTTATAAATTGTTCTCAAATTTTGATCGCCAGTGTATATACTGTGTAAAAATATAAACTTTGTGTCTTATCTAGATCAAGTCATTGCCAGTAGTCCAATGTATAGCATATAGCTGGTCCATGATATAGAAAATGATGGTATAGATATAGTTATACATTTTTATGCCACACTAATATAATGTTAATATCTTAAACATTAATTAGAGCACAATGATAATAATAATATTGATTCTTACATGTGCAGCAACTTGTATAATTATCATTGTAGTCTGACTTTTCAATGGCGCTACAAATTTCATTTCACTTAATATATAACATATTATTTATATTTATTTAAAAAAATGTCTTTAATCTTTACTTTCATTTTACTGTGAGCAGCTGCAACCCAACAATTTCCCAATCGGATCAATAATATATTCTGATTCTGCTAATAATATTAGACGAAACACATCATCACACATTTATGCCTATTAGCAAACCGAAGCTTTTGCGCAAGGTCAAATGAAAGTCAAGCATGTGATTCCATTGGATATGGATGTAGGCTTGGGCGGTATGATTATATAAAATCACGCTAAATATATGTCTCTGGTTTCTTTCTTTTGAGATTTCAAACACATTTTTTATATCTCCACGTGATCCATCCAGATGTTACTGCAGTTTAAGTAGTGATGTGGGTGATTAGAGTTACAGTTTGTTCTTATTTCCTGTAAAGAAAAGCACAAGTTCTGTGTGCAGCTCTTTATAAAGCCCCATAAATGAAAATGAAGCATGCACGTGAACCAGTTTATTCAGACGAAATTCTCCTAAGGTGGCCAGATGGTACTGGGACAGAAAGGCTAAGACATTAGAGGACAAGGTTGTCAAAAAGACAAAGCGGTCAAGGGCATGTGTGGGGGGGGCGGGAAAGGAAAAAGGAGAGGGATAATTTATTCAGACTTTGTTAACCAAGCTCAGCACTTCTCACCTTTTAAAGTGTCTCAAAGAAACTTTTTTCTGTGCACGTTAATGAATAGCGGCAATTCTTTTTCCAGTAACTTTAAATCAAACAAGTTCGGTTCGTTGTAAATGAGAAGGTTTTGCAATTACGTTAAAACCTCAATCTCAAAAAATTAAAACGGAATCATTTTCATTGAGGATTTCCCACACCTGACTGTAAGATTTGTATGTCAACATCCCATTCTACATGAAGTCCTCATTTGCTGTTATAATGACTTCCACTCAGAGTGTGGTGTTGTTGGGCTGAATGAGCACAACCACAGCACACACTAGCTGAGGAGAATATTCAGTGTAATGAATGGACGTTCGGTGATGAGGATGAGGACAGGTTCCTTTTTGAGTCTGTTTCCTCTCACGCCATCTCAGGGAGTTTTTCATTGCCACAGTCGATACTGTTTGGGATGAATTGGAACGCTGACTACACCACAGGCCTCCTCAGCATTCCAATTCCAATGGACATTGTCTTAAAGCAGCTTTACAGAGATAAAGAGGTTATAAATTTCGTTCAAAGCCTATAGGTTTGTTCCTTATAATTATAATCAAAGTTTATTCATAATGATTGATCTAATAGCGACTGTGGCAATGAAAAACTCCCTGAGATGGCGTGAGAGGAAACGGACTCAAAAGGAAACCCGTCCTCTTCCTCATCACCGAACGTCCATACTTTACACTGAATATTCTCCTCAGCTATTGTTTCACCGTCAGTCCAAATTCATTCTTGAACTTTTTGAGGTGCTCAGAAAGTTCATGGATTTGTAGGTTGTTGATGCTCAATAGGAATGAGATTGGGGCTCTCTTTTAGGAGATCTTCCATTCCAACCCATGTAAAGTATATCCTCATGGAGCTGGCTATGTGCACTGGGAACTGTGCGTCATGCTGGGACTGTTTTGGGTCTCCTAGTTTAAGTAAAGGGTAAATTTACTACTTCACTACTATATCCAAAGACATTCTATTCTGTGTGCCTCCAACTTTGTGGTAACACTTTGGGAAAGAACCACATTTGGCTGAAAAATCAGGTGTCTTTCGTCCATACAGTATAATACTTGCAAGAATAACAAATGATTGCCATTGTTTGTGAATATATAGATGACACGTGAACATTTCTGGCATGCCCAAGCTTGAGAAGAAGTTGTTTTTCCGTTCAGACAATGGAAACATGGCATTGCTAGGGTTTTTAATCTTTCACCTTTCAAGTCAGTTGACCATAAACCATAACCATTGACCATACAAAAAAAAAAAAGAATGAGCAGTTACTGAACAGCCAACATTGATGTGAACATGTGTGTTATGTGCAGAAGTCAAAAACCAAAGGTCATTGTTCTAATGATTATGTCCCCTTAATTATATCTAAACCAGACGGAGTGGACAAGGTGTGAGGGGTCACACATGATTTATCTTTGCTGGTTAAACATAAATGGAGATCGGCAGAATGTGTGAATGAGGTGTAAGTGTAGGATTTAGCATACATTATCTGTGAAGAACTTCACATCGGATATCACTGTACTGAACTATGTGGAACATTTTTTTATTTTTGTGTGGAAAAGTTTTAATTTCCATCTTTTTACTTGGACTGAATTCGCCAAAATACAAATATATTAGAAAATATTAATCAATACATTTACTGATCAGATTCCTGTTAATCAATGTGGATGATCACAGGTGCCTGTTCACTCTGTTTCTCATTCACAAGATTGATATTCCACCATTGTTTATTACTTATTGTATATAAAACTTTAACTAAACTTTTGGACATGTGCAGAGGAGGGACATGGGGTATATCAGTAGAGAATGCTGAGGATGGAGACACCAGGAAGGAGGAAAAGAGGAAGACCAAGGAGAAGGTTTATGGATGTGGTGAGGGAAGACATGCAGGTAGTTGGTATGAACAGGCAGATGTAGAGGACAGTATGGAGACGGATGATCTGCTGTGGCGCCCCCTACTGGGAGAAGCCAAAAGAAGAAGAAGATTCATGACAGTTTATTCTATTTGAGTAAACCATGACGTGACTTTATAATTCGGTGGGGGTTTTTTTGGTAGTATGATAGTTGTAACATTATCAGAACTTATACCAAAGAACCCTTGAACAATCCTAGATTAGGTCTGGATACATATTAACTTTGACTAAATGAGAAAGCACTGTGTTGTTGATGTTTTTACGGCTCTGTCCCTGGCGATGCACTTTTAACTCTCCACCTCGCCAGGGTTCCATCACCTGCACCATATTATAACTGCTATCAGGACCAGAGTCTCTCAGACACACACTGATGGTTTCTTTTCGTTTTAATAATTAGTTGCATTTGTCATTGTTGCAAAATCTGTTCCAGGTCAGAGCGAGAAAATATTTCAAAAAGTGATATTTTATATACAACTTTATACAATTCTAACCACTGGAGTTAATCAGTCACTAATCACTGCTCAGTGTATTGTCCCTGACCACATGTGCGCAGTATATCTGTCAGTGTGACACGGCAAAAACATTGAAAATAGTTATATTGAGATATCAGGCATTAGTACAACATGTGATATATGATACATGAGTTTAAACACGGGTCGACTGTAAAAGTAATGGAGAGTGTGTTAGAGAAGTGAAGAAAGAGTGCAGGCAGGGTGGAGTGGGTGGAGAAGAGTGATAGAAGGAGTGATTTGTGATAGAAGAGTATCTGTGAGAGTGAAAGGAAAGTTTATAGGACTGTGGTGAGACCTGAGATGTTGTATGGATTAGAGACAGTGGCATTAAGTAAAAGACAGGAGGTGGAGCTGGAGGTAGCAGAGCTGAAGATGTTGAGGTTTTCGTTGGGAATGACGATGATGGACAGGACTAGAAATGAGTTTATTAGAGGGACAGCGCATGTAGGACGTTTTGGAAACAAGGTGAGGGAGGTGTGATTGAGATGGTTTGAACATGTGCAGAGGAGGGACATGGGGTATATCAGTAGGAGAATGCTGAGGATGGAGCCACCAGGAAGGAGGGAAAGAGGAAGACCAAGAAGCAGGTTTATGGATGTGGTGAGGGAAGACATGCAGGTAGTTGGTTTGAAAGAGTCAGATGTAGAGGACAGGGGGGTATGGAGACGGATGATCCTCTGTATGGTGCTTGTTTATATATTATGCATCGTTACTGTATAGTATAAATTTGATATAGTATTTTTTTATCATATTTACTATAGTTATCAAACTTTTATATAGTACACTATAATTGTCATTGTTTTTTGATAAAATGTGGTATAATCATATATGCTTGAATACAGCTTTCTATAGTTCTAATATTTTAATCAAATATAGTACATCGTACAAAGGTTGTATACAGAATAATCCTTTAGTTCATTTATACATGAGGGTTGATATATAGTATGGCACTCGTATGTTTAATAAAAAAAAACTATAGTATAGCTCTAATGAAATGTTTGTATAATATAGTATTGTATTGTAAGTTTTATATATAAATATATATAGTAATATACTTGGGTCCCCTGGTGGTCTAGTGGTTAAGACGCAGCGCTGCGACCCGGGTTCGATTCCCGGTCAGGGAACCATCCCCAGCCACTCTCAGTGCCGGTCCCAAGCCCGAATAAATTGGGGAGGGTTGCGTTAGGAAGGGCATCCAGCGTAAAAACGTGCCAAATCAAACGTGCGGAGGATCCGCTGTGGCGACCCCTAACGGGAGAAGCCGAAAGAAAGTTTTTATAGTAATATACTTGAAACGGATTTACGAAGAAAGAATTTCACTGTAAAGTACATGTGACAAGTATAAAGCTTCTTTCTTTCTTTCTTTCTTTCTTTCTTTCTTTCTTTCTTTCTTTCTTTCTTTCTTTCTTTCTTTCTTTCTATTGCAACGTAGTAAGTTTTTAATGTAATTAAATAAAGTTAATATGTAATTAGAAACTCTTTATATAATGTAGGTCTCATACGCGGTTCTTATGTTATAAGGTATTGTATAGTTATCATATGGCTTTATATAATATAGTTGTAGTAAGTTTTGAAAGTTGTTCCACTCCGATTTAGACAGAATCACGAGTCTAATCGAGGGTCTAATATCCCACAGGAGCGCTTCGAGTCGCTGTTTCGGATCTACGACGATCAAACATCCTTCCAGATGTTTAAGAGTTTCCGGAGAGTGCGGATTAGCTTCAGCACGCCAGAGGCCGCTGCACGCGCTCGCATCGAGCTGCACGACTCCGAATTCAATGGCTCCAAACTCAGCCTTTACTTCGCACAGGTTCTTTATTTATTTATATCTGTTTTATTGTATTTACATTTTTTTCAACAATGGAAGCAGCTCTGCATTTATCTTTCACAAGCAGCCAAAAGACACTGTGCAATGACAATTAATGAGTTTTGGCCCTTTGTTTCTCAGGTGCAGAACTCGGGTGAAGAGGTGGACAAGGCGTTTCTGGCTCCACCCCAACCTGTGAAGCAGTTCCTCATCTCTCCGCCCTCTTCCCCACCTGTGGGGTGGAGCCAAAGTGAAGACACCACCCCTGTCATTAACTATGACCTTCTGTGTGCCGTGGCCAAACTGGGCCCAGGTGCATACACACACACACACACACACACACACACACACACACACACTAGGATCAATTTAAGGACATTGCTCACTATATGTGTTTAGAGTTATTTGGTCAGTTGGTGGTCTGTGAGTAAGCGTTATACACATGGGCCAATGTGACCTGTATTAGTGCATGCAGCGCCCTCTGGTGGACAGAGATGCACACACAACGATCTAGTAGATCATTGTCTGTCTGTGCGCCTGGATTTTTTTCCCCCCACAGGGCCTACGCCTTTAATTTGACAAAAACACAGCACAAGAAATAAAGTGGTATCTGATTTTAGATTTCCTGTTATTCACCGGAGCATGTAAGAGATATTCCGTGCCAGTCGCGCCATGCCCCTGTCCTTTTCAGCGTCCAATTATTATTCTCTCCTGTTTCTTTGCTCTGGAAGGAAAATAACATGAATCATTTTTCTGATAAGTATCTGCTAGACAATGAAAAGAACCTCCAACAAAGAAAGTCTTTTTAATGAACATATTATTGGTTTGATATTACATTCCAGGTATTTACATTTGAGGTTTTATCCAGTTATGATGTGAAATTCCTTATTAGAGAGCTTTTCACCAGACAGAACATGTGTTAGTGTTTATTACAGAGCCTCACTTTCAATATTTCCAAAGATATTCATTTCCAGAAGGAAAATTTCTATATAATCAGAGTAAAATCACTGCTTATTGGTGCATACGTGCAAAGAGAAACACCCTGAAGGAAACTTTTAGTGCCTGTTTGTTTGATCAGTGGGATCATGTCTATCTCAGAGCACAAAACACACCATATGAGACGAAGTTTGTGTATTTCTTAGTCGATTCGTATGTTTTTTATAAACATCTGTTTTCAAATTCAGTCCCTTTTTGCTAACCTGCACTGTTCTGAGAAGATGTTCCACTAGATTTCCGAAATGTATGCTTGTGGAGACGTGTTCTCATTCAACTACAAGAGTGTTAGTAAAGTCAGCTACTGATGGAGGTGAGAAGGTGAGGAGGTCTGGGGTGCAGTCAGCGTTCACATTCATCTCAAAAGTGTTCAGTAGGGTTTGCGCTCTATTTCAGCGCCATTCGAGATCTTCCTCTTCAAACCATGTAAAGCAAATATCCATGGTTCTGGCTTTGTGCACAGGGGCATCGTCATGCTGGAACATATTTTGGTCTCCTAGTTCAAATGAAGACAAGAAGATGTAATGCTACCATGTTGAAAGACGCCCTACAGTATACATGCCTATGGCATTAGATAGATGACATTTTACGGGTCTTAAAGTTGTTAGTAAATTGCATAAATATTAAGGTGAATGATGTGTGTTTATCTCTGATGAGCAGCCTGGGGTCGAGGAAAAGCTCCATTAGATGTTATGAGGAAGAAACCTTGAGAGGAACCAGACTCAAAAAGGGAATCCATCCTCATTTAGGTGATATCAAGAGTGTGATTATAAATCTAAAACAATACTAAACACCAGAGTGTGAGAACTAACATGAGTACCGGAGTGTGTGATTATGAGTAATGTCCTTTCCACAGTCTTATACAGTCAGTTGAGGTTATGGAACCAGGAGCTACTGAGCATCTCATAAAACAGCTCAACATCTCAACCTTTAAACACTCAGAGGTCCAATGTCCAACATCCAAACTGCACATGAAGTGGAATCCAAATGGCGCCGGTACGTTTCTAGATGGTTCGGGATGTTTGTGGGTTCGGCATCTACTTTTTGAAGGTCCACAATCTTCATGAGGTGATATAAAGGAAAATATAAAAGGGAATATATCAAGATTACAGTATTAAAGGGTCAAGGAAATATGAACTTACCCAATATTGGCTACTTTGAAAAAAAACGTCTTTCTTTTTTTTATGTCTTTCTTTTTTATGTACGTAGCGCCTCTTTTTAATCTGACTCACAATCAGAGTTATTAGTCGAGTATGTCCGAGCACGCCGATAGACACAATCGAAAACACTACACATTGGTCTGTAATAGAAGGTGCAGTGATTTGTTAAAGAAAAAGGAAAAATATTGCACAAAGTAGTGGAGATTGATGTAGTGTAGTCCAGAATAGCCTTGGGTTATGGGGACGGTGTTTTGAATTTATGTGGCTTCCTGGGGGGGGGAAGCTATTTCAGAGTCTGGCAGTCCTTGTTTTGATCAGCCAGAGGGAAGAAGTCTGAACAGACTGTATGTGAGATGTGAGAGGTCACGTCCCTCTGTTCTCTCTCTCCCTCACACACTCTCTTCTACTTTCTCAGCCTTTCTTCTTGTCTTTCTCTCAGATTCAATATTCTAAAGGTTGCTTCATTGGCATGAAAAATATCAACGTTATTATTTCCTAGCGGCGGGTCTTCAGGCCTCTGCTGGCCAAAACTCTCAGACTCACTGGCTTGTGTTTTAATATACTTTTGGATATGTATTAAATTATTCCCAATAGACTATTCTCTTCATTCTGCTCCTTTTTTATATGCGCTGAGTGTCTGTATACTGTACACTGGAATATCTATCCAATCAGATTTCAGCCATTACATCACGTGTTGCTGGGGCATCATCATCCTGAGGTTGCGCAAGCTCCAGTAACGTCCCACCTCATGAAGATTGTGGACCTTTAAAGAAGTAGATGCCGACCATGCAAACATCCCGATCTATCTAGAGACGTACCAGTAGAGTCTGGACATTAGACCTCTTTGAGTGTTTAAAGGCTCTGGCATGGAGAAGCTGGTGTTGGATCTGTGATGATCTCAAATGTTGAGCTGTTTTATGAGATGCTCAGTAGCTCCTGGTTCCTTAACGTCAACTGACTGTAGAAGACTGTAGAAAGGACATCACTCATAATCACACACTCTGGTACTCATGGTGGTTCTCACACTCTGGTGTTTTGTAT
Source organism: Silurus meridionalis (assembly GCF_014805685.1). Classification (NCBI taxonomy): domain Eukaryota; kingdom Metazoa; phylum Chordata; class Actinopteri; order Siluriformes; family Siluridae; genus Silurus; species Silurus meridionalis. The sequence continues at coordinate 25,561,039 of NC_060891.1, read as the reverse complement.
TGTTTTAGATTTATAATCACACTTTTGATATCACCCAAATGAGGATGGGTTCCCATTTTTGAGTCTGGTTCCTCTCAAGGTTTCTTCCTCATAACATCTAAGGGAGTTTTTCCCTGCAGTCCCCCCAGGCTTCTCATCAGGGATAAATACACATCATTCACCTTAATTCTGTAAATCTGGGACAATGTCCATTGTGAAAAGCGCTATAGAATAAACTTGAACTTGTCTTGTCTTGTCTTGTCTTACTACAAGGCCCCCTTGCAGGCCTACAATAAAAAATTTTTATGTCCTTTGATTGGATGGTCAGAGAGTGCGCTGGTCAGAGCTCGCCAACCACATCTGCAGCACACTGCACAAGCTCATATATATTTCTGTGGATTTAATAGCTGATTTTTCATTCCACAACAACCGACAGTGGAGAAGAAATTGATTTAGTTGCAGATACACTTACATGGACATTTACAAGACGGACTTTTTCAAGAAAAGCTGGATGTCGTGAGAAAACGTCGGCCGAAACAGTTCAAAACAGTTGGGAACTTTTTCATGAATACCGTTTTTTCCGGACTATAAGCTGCTACTTTTTTCCCACGTTTTGAACCCCACGGCTTAAACAATGAAGCGGCTTATTTATGATTTTTTCCTGGGTTTTTTCCGGTTTCACAAACTTCAAGCCAAAAAACTGAGCCCCGTAACATTAGACCAATGAAATTTTCTGAACGGAAACGAAAAAACGCACCTCACCTGTGTTCTGAGCTGCACGGCATCGGGAGATGCCGTTTTTTTTCACACAACGATGCCAAAAGATAAACTTCCAAAAAAAATAGTTGTGAAAGGAAGGAGGAAGACAGTGAACAATGACTTTCTTGGTAGGCTACTGTTTAGATACAAGCCGTTGTAAAGTGTTGAGTCTGGGTGAAGGGAGAGCTCGCTAACTCCAGTTACAACAGAAATCATATAAGCACAAACAGGTTTCCAAAACTCGTGCTTTTTTATTTTTTTCTGGCAACAGCGTTACGGGTTAGTCAAAGAAACTTAGAAATGAGCTTCAGAAAATATTAAAATCCAGGTCTTGCAGTAATACCGGAAGAATGCTGTGCCAGGCTATTTCCAAAATACCGCTATGCTCCTAAAGGAAGCACAACATATTTCACCAGTTACACCGTGTGTAACGTGTCTTTCGTTAAAGCCTGTGTAAAGTACATTAGTGTAGATAGAGTAGGCTTATAGACAGGTGCGGCTTATTTATGTTCAAAATAAAAATATTTGTAAAATTCAGTGGGTGTGGCTTATATATGGGTGTGCTTTATAGTCCGAAAATTACGGTACTTTTGCATTTTCTCTCCGCGTAGAATTTGCGCAAAAACACACAATTTGCCTTGATTTCAAATCCCCAGGAAAATAGTAACGCACTGAAAACCAGGTTGTTTTACAGGGTTGATATCGATGCTTCTGCTAGAGATGATGTATGCAGGCAGTGCAGCTGTGGCTACAGTAAAAGGAGAATTGATGAATTGTGTTCGTTGGGTTTCTTTCTTATGAGATACCTGTCTGTGATGGTATTAAGAGGAGAATTGACTCAGGTAGGACACCCCTGAAGGCCTCGGTGTGAAATGCACAGCCTGCCACTGGTATTGCCAAAGCGTGGATACTGGGTTATTAATAAAGAGAAATAAAAACTGATACTGAACCAGTACATTTAAAAATTATGTAAAAATAAATGTCTGTCTGTCTGTCTTGGCTTCTGTCCCTCTCTTTTTTTCTCTCTTTTTTCTTTTTTCTATTTCTCTTTGTGTATCTTTGAAACATCAGATCAGGGGCAGATTCGGTATTTTCTCTTCTGTTGTGACAGCAGACACGTGTTACGCTGCTAACACAAAACAGTCAATGTGTTCTCCTAACAGATACAGCAGTTTCTCATCTCTCTCTCTCTCCGTCTCACTCACACACTCATTCCTTCGCTCATTCTCTTTTATTCTGTCTGTCGAATACAACCTTCTGACCCCAGACCTTTAATTAACCTATACATCACAAACAAATGGCAGAAGGAATGGGATTTATATGAAAAATAATAAATAGTTTGAAATAATCCCTAGTAATAAAATAAGTGTTTTTTATAGGTTCAAATCAATGCATGACCAAGTTGTCTACAGTAGGTGCTGACTTGGCAACCCGAGGTTCACTCATGGGTTTTATTGGCTTGATATTAAACATTTTGTTGGACTGTAACGATACTGCTGGGAAACGATTTTATTTAGAAACATGTTTACAAGAGATCTTCCATAATTTATCACCTGCATGTGTTTTAGTTTGAAAAGTCTTATATAGTAATTGTATATTGTATAAATCCCTGATGCTAACATGGCGTTAAAGCTTAATAAACTCGAATAAACTCTCTGTCTGTCTGTGCAGGTGAGAAATACGAGCTGCACGCAGGTACAGATTCCACTCCCAGCGTGGTCGTGCACGTGTGCGAGAGCGAGACGGAGGAAGAAGACGAGGCCCGGGCTAAGATGAAAATCGTCCAGACGCGACGTCCCGACAGCCCTCCGAAAGTCTACAACTAAACCCGCCCATTCCGCACGTGTTTTCTGTCTAAATCTGTCTCTCTCTCTCATATGGAGGCAAAGACACCCTTCATTTCAGCTCTAATTAAAAAAAAAAACACCTAAACAAATCGGAAAAGAAATTTTAGAGGGGAGAGCGATTCTCGCTCGCGATGGAAAAGGACGGACCGAGTTAGTCTTGACCGGAAGAACTGACACACAGACACGTCACCGTCTCACTGAACAGCAAAGGTAGCATGGAAGGAAGGGGGTGGGGGTGGGATAAGAAACCTCCTGCAATCAGAGCACTTTTCATTCACTCATTCACACACTCATGTAGGCTCAAACTAGTGTAGCATTAAAGGATCAGTAGAAATTAAATGTATCTAAATGTAGTAATAGAAGCTGATGTAGTGGTTTCATATCACACTTTATTTTTAGCATTCAAGTAACGGATCATGGAGGAATAACACAAAAGGGGACGCGCCGCTTTTTTGTTTTGTTTGTTTGTTTTTTGCAGATTTGATGACTCGTCACATATCAGGTGTCGTGCCGAGTTTATACAGACCATGTGATCCGGATGCATGTGTATTAGTGTGTATTAGTGACGCATTAAGGTACAGAAAGGAAGGCAGAAATGAATTGTACACACACACCACCTCTGGTTGCTGTATTCTTGAACGATGGTTGTTTTTTTTTTTTTGAACTTATATACTTGGAAATGTTTGTTTACTTAACTATATGTGTGGTGTTGTGATTAATATTGTTCCTACCATGTATTTGATACCACAACCATTCTTTGCATGTTAACGCTGAACGCGGAGCGTTTTATACCGAACGATAGAAATCAAAGATCGAGATCGCCATCGATACCTGTCCCGCCGCTGCCCGGGAGTCTGGAAGTCTGTAAAGGCGTTACGATCCGAACAATTGTTTGTAGTTTTAATTTTATTTTTTCAAGCTCTAGATGCTTCCCGCAGTGAATCACGGAGAGGGAAATATTTTGTTTTTTTTGTTTTTTTTTCCAGTTCTCAGCACTGTGCTTTCAGTCTTTCTGCTCTGCTTGCTTGGCCGTTTTTTTGTGAAATTCAAAGCTCCGTTTTCGGATTTTGTCATTTATTTAGAAAAAAAAAACGACGAAAGCCGCCCTATCAAACGATCTTTAACATGAAACCTTAAGGTGTCATGTGATTAAAATTTGGTGAGACGTACAGAGGAATGGAGGGAATGCAATACTTTGGTATAAGAAGTGTCATTTTGACTGACAGGCGTATAGGACACACTTGTGCGAATCTTCTAAAAGAATCCTACAATCAATTTTGCCCACTGTACCCTTCTTTTGTTTTCTTGAAGCACACGTTTTATACTCCGAACCCAGCTACACCAGCAGAACGTAACCTCTTATTATTAGATTGAACAGAAATGGCCACCATGTTAAAAAAATTTAATTCTTAAGTTATAAACTTTTCCCCTAATGAAACATTCATTTGGTTTAAATTGGACAATGTAAAATAAAACCTCAATTACATTTCCATGATTTTATCATGTAGATAGTTCCACATGTTTCTGTAACAGGGAATGTGGAAGGGATCTTAATACAATGGATATTCTAGGGTTTGTTTTAAATAGAATTAGTTTTTGGTTTTCAGAATGAGACATGGTCATGGTAATATAGGCATGGATCGTTTGGAAGGTTACCATGAAACTAATATTTTAGTGGCTGAAAAAAATGTATTCTATTCACTCATTCACATACTCATGCAGAATGAAAAGATTGTAGCATTACAGGATCAGTAGAGAACTTAATGTAGGAGTAGAAGCTCATTGTAGTAGTTTAGTGTCAGACTTTATGTCTTGCATTCAGTAACTGATGATGGAGGAATAACACGAAGGGAAGCAGCGTTTTGTGATGACTCATCACACAGTACACATGGGCTGGACTTGGAGGTGGTAGATCAATGGGCTCGAATGTTGGATTTTGGATCAGAAGGTTGTGAGGTCAAATCCCAGCCCCACCAAGCTCCTTGGGGTCCTTGAGCGAAGTCATTACCTCTCACCAGCTTAATTGTCTCTGTTTAAAGGGGAAACCAAATGCCATAAATGTAAATGGGTAAGTGGACGAGTCTCAAGTAATTTTTTACATCGGAATGATTTGTACGTTCGATTTGAAACAAAACAAGTGTAACGTTTTTAAATATAAGAGACGGATAAATAAGTTTTGAAGTTTTATCGTACGTTTTTTGATGTGCAAAAACACACAACTGCTCCTACGGCTTTTATTCAGAGTGTGGAGCAGCTCCTGAAATTCTCCTCCCTGGGAATGACTTGCATTCTGCTGGTGCAGTTGTTGAGAGAAGAGTCCAATAATATGTATTCATATTATTATTCATATAATTATTATTATTATATAAAAAAATGACTACTGGAACCCTATTTTGAGTGCAAATCAAGGAGAAATATGGTTACTGATCTGAAGCGTGTCTGTACAGTGGTGCAAAAAAACGAAATGAACATTGATTCCTAATAGAAATATCTTGATTGCTTTGTATAATACTTTTTCGGTTGCTGCAAGCGGCTTACATCATTTAATATAATTTCCTCCTGTCTTAATCCTCATCCTTATACAGTACATCATTTTCCTTCTTGTCCATTTTGTCTTTTTTCTGTTTGGTTTACTGCGTCATTCCTGCTGTCTTTTCAACATGACACAGCGCCTATTGTCTGGTTGTGCCGCTCTTTCACTGCCGTCTCAATTGCTGTCTGAATTTACAAACCCGCATAGACGTCTTGGCTTGACGGTGACACATTTCATTGATTTCCCTATACACTGGTCTAGGAATTTTCAAAAGTCAAGTGTTGTTTAGAGGAGTTTTCTTGCAAGAGGGAGACAAATGAAAAGTTTTTTACTCGTTCTGTTTGTAACGTTAACAGAATGATTGTATGACACAAATAAAGACAGATGAAAGGACACATCAAGCTAACAGGAAGTATTAGACAATGACAATCCACATCTTGGAAAAATTTCAGAAGCCTAAGAACCTGAGCTGGTTCAACATCCTGGCTGTTAGTTTAGTTTATTTGTAGTTGCCAGGTTCATGTTCATTTCATTAACCAGAAAAGAAAAACCTAATGATAATACAGACTTATTAATGTCCTTAATGTTTTTTCATTCTGTTCAGACGTGAGACGTGAATGACTGGGCAAGCACACTAATGTGTCCACGTGTTTATCAACCAGCTTGTGAATGTATCATTTGTCCAACCCTTGAATCTCTGTATCGTACAATGCAATCGACTTGTTTTCACCAATGAGCGAAAGGTGTTACTGTGATCGCATTCGAAAAAGGACGAGTCGTCGAAACGAGTGTGTGAAAGACAACCTTAAAATGTTCAAATGCACATGAACCGCGTGCCCTGTGGGAAGCCGAGGGAGCGTTTCAACACACCGACATGCAATTTCAGCAATGTAAAATGCAATTTTAGCATGTTTTATCCGATCCGCAAACTCAAAAAAGCAAACTCATCACGTGCACGTAATCGTGATCGGTCATCCCCATCAGACGTCTGCGCTTTGGCTGAACGCTTCACGCTGTCGTTTTTTTCTCTGTGTCAAACCAATGAAACCGAGCCTTTCTTGAGAAGCCCAAAAAAAAATTACGAATATTGCATGTTTAAGTGAATCGGCTACATCTGAAAGGCTCGTGTCATAAAAGCACTTTATTACCGCTAAAGTCGTATGTTTGAGCTACCAGCTTGGAGCTGTACATCATTTCACTTTTGTTTGTTGGGTTGTTTTCAGGTAGCCTTACCACCAGCAGAATACTGATTTGAGTGTTTCGTGTCACTCAACGTTGCTGTTTGACTTGCTTGTTTTGTCTAGACAGCATGAGGACTTTGTGTTCGCAGTGAAGCAATGAGACGTTAAAACGTCTGCGGCGAGCGAGTGTGTATATGTCCAAGTGGGCTGTTCGATAAAAGTGTACATGTACCCCTCAAAAAAAAAAGAGAGACAGAGACAACCCTCAGAGGGCATCTGACTTTTCCTGACACAAGTAAAAATGCTGATGACAATTGTGCGCTTTTTTTTTTCTGTTTGTTTTTTACATTGTGTGCGGCTTCAATGTTCTGTACTTAAAAAACAACAAAAAAAAAACATACATGTTGGACTTTGTAACGTGATGAACTCCGCATTTGAGTTATTTCATTTTCTGGAATTGCACAAAAATGTCAATTCTGTCACTGTTGAAATATGAATATTGTCTTGTAGCTAGTAGCTAGTACCTGAAGAAGAAAACAAAAAGTAGCATTAAAGCAATAATTTCCTGTTGTTTATCTTCGGCTCTTCTCCTATAGGAGTTTCTTTGAGGAATTGTATCCCTAACTGTCTAATTGTTCATGTTTGTGTAGGTATTATTGTCAATTGTTTCACACCAAAATATTATTTATATGTACATATACATATATATGTAATATACATATATAATAATTGCTAAAACATTTCGTTGTTTTGTTCTCCTTTACTGGCTTCAACGTCTTGTCCTTGAACCTGTAATAATGTAACATGATATAGACTATATAGACACTATATGAATGAAAGTAGGAGGAGTCAATTTTTATAATGTCCAAAAGGTTTGGAGCTGTAAAGCAGGAGATCTTCCTCTCCAACCCGTGTAAAGCATATCTTCATTGAGCTGGCTTTATGCACAGGGGCATTGTCATGCTGGAATGTGTAACAGACGAACCGTGAGTGAAAAGTCAGGTTTTCCAATACTTTGTTTATATAATGAATATGTAAATTATAATGAATTTATATAACAGCGCTGTAGAATTTACAATTCTGATTGGTCAGAGTGTGTCGATTCTTTTTCCTGTCTATTTTACTGTGCTCGTTGGAATACGGGGTGGTTTTAAAAATTCTCATGTCTAGTTTTGTAACACACCAACAGATGGCAGCACAAGGCTGCACGCACAGTCTCAGGGATCACTGACTTTCATATGTCAGTGTGCGAAAAGACATCGTCCTGTGTACATCAAGAGCTGTGCAACTTGTGCTATTTTGACCACGTGTGTAACCACGTCACCATTTTATCATGGACAGCAAGTTGGAGCAAAGAGCAAACGTGAAATTCTGTGAAAACTGGGCAAATCTGCAACATAGACTTTGAGCAAATTACGGCGATGCTGAGTGTTTCAAGAGTGGAAGAGCATCACTGGAAGACGATGAGAGATCAGGAAGACCAAAACATTGCTGCCACTGTCGGTGTGTCATACATGGCGCAATTTCAAATCGTGAAGATTGCCTGGACTCTTCCGTCCATGCAGTTGTCCAGCCAGGAAACTTAGTATATTTATGGAATCTATTTTGTAATGAACTGATGGAGATTTGAGTATAAAATTGTATGTGGCAATTTCAGTCCAAAACCATCTTCATCATTTAGGAGGTTATATCCATGATTAGAACTTCAACCAGAAGGTTTCAGGATAGATCGTACACAGATTAAGTTAATATAGAACAGAAACAGTGTATTGGGGAGGGGGGTTGTTGAGGGTTCAGGGGTATCTCAGTGGATAAAATGTTTCTGATGGTAAGGTTATGAGTTTAAATCACAGCACCATTTGGCTGCCACTTCTGAACTTTTTATTGAGGCCCTCAACTGCTTAGTTGTATAAATTAGGTAAATCTAAGTCTCTCTGTATAAAGGCATCTGTCAAATTTCATAAATGTCAATGGTTGTATGTAGATGTTATAGAAGAATAATCCACATATAGGTTGTTAATGGTAACTGTGCTCCACATGGGAAACCAGCAATTCAGGTTTAAGAGTGTTTGGGTATGTGAAATTGTGTATGTGTGCACATAATGTACTATGATAAAACATCCGGTGTCTGTTCACTATCTGATCCCAGTTCCCAGCTCAAGATCCACTTCACTCCTTACCAGAATAAGGCAGTTAATGAAGGTAAATGAATAAATATATAGATACAATTTTGAAGTTACACAATTGTACATCCTGTCACAAGATGCACTCTGTAAATAGACACGTCAACTTCTTTGGCATGAATAAGTACACATTCTGTGACGAGACGTTCTTTCTTGGGTATTTACACACATATACGGTAACATTGTCATGATAATCACAATTATATGAGCTGTAGGGTTTCTGATACCACTGTATCCTGAAAGGGTATAGTTACCAGCCTTTATGAGGATACTGCTCATTTTGTTGGGTCGCTATGCCATAATGCATTATTGTGATAGAAATATCTAAGTTTTGAAAAACAGAGAGTTGCTGTGCAGTTAGTGTGTATGTCTGGCACCAGATCATATGAACAACAGATCAGGTTCAACACCAAGCAGGTTTGTTTCCTTTAGACTCATGCAACACCCTGTGAATCATCACGTTTTTAGAGGCTGTGTTTTCAAAAAAAAAAAACAGATGACATTATGAGAAGGATAACTGAAGCTGAACGAAGTATGTAAATAAGACGCTTCTGACCTGAATACAGTAGCTAGGTTATTTCAGGTCTTGTGTGTATGAGAGTGAGACACTACTCTGGCCTCGCTCTCGTTTTCCAGGTTTATCTGATTCTTCCTCATGCCAGAGTGAGCAAACCTCCATGGAGGAATGTTGGGGGCTCCGTTTTCAGAAGACAATCAGCCATTTGTTGGTGTTAATGGATCTTTCATCAGTGCTTATATTGACTAGTGTTAGAGACAGGCATCTAATCTCAATTTAGATTGTTTAATTTTATTACAAATATTTCAAATACATTAATAAAATCCCACCTCCAAAAAAGATGGGATGCCGTAATTTAAATAAATAAGACATGCAATGATTTGCAAATCTCATATAGACATATTCTACAAGAGAACTTATAAACCGAGAATATCTTAAGAAAAATATAAGCTAATTTAGAAAATGATGGCTGCAACTCACCTCTGTGTAGGACCCCTCTTCGTTTAGCAACACTCCATATACATCTAGGAACTGAGGAGATCAGTTTCAGGAATGGAGTCTAGATAACAGTCCTGAGTCTTTTTTGTCATATTTTTTCATTTCATAATGCATCTAAGATTTTTAATTTGTGAAAGGTCTAAACTGCATGCAGGACAGTTCAACACCTGGACTCTTCTACTATGAAGCTATGCTATTGTAATAGATGCAGCATGTAATTTTGCATTGACTTGTTCAAATATTCAAGTCCTTCCCTAAAAAACACGCCACCTCGATGGAAGCATTTGTTGCTCTGAAACCTGCATTAGCATTGATGGTGCCTTTCCAGATGCAATTCCAAATTTCAACAAATGCAAAATGTAAAATGTAGTTAAATATTTGTGATCGTATTTTATAAAATCATTATACCATGTAATTTTGCATTAGAATAGGAGTTCTGATATACAGAAAAATACACAAGATTTGGACAGTAAATGACTGGAAGAAAGTTCTGTAGATAGATGTTAGATTTTTATCATGCCTAAACAAAACGTAATTTTTGGAGAGGTTATCCATGCGATCTACGATGCCCGTGGTGCCTTTGCTGTTCAGGGAAGAATCACACAGCACACAGCATGGCGCATATGTTCTTCTTCAGTTTATTGCAGATAACAAACAAGTATATATACACACTGGAAAAAAAACCTGACCTGAAGCTGTTCCTGATTGGGTAAGAAGACATATTGGTCTGAGATGTGTGAGGCTATATAAAGACTTCCTGCATACCTTACATACTCACATCAGTAAGACCCTATAGACACTGAACAGACAACAAAGGAATGTATATAGAGAACTAGTGTGAGAACCATCTTAACACTAACAATAGATGAGTCCAACTTTGATATTTTTGGGTCTATCAGAAAAATAGAGAAAAGGAGAGAAGATGTTAGCAGGCTGCCTCACCCCCATAGTCAAACATGGAGGTGAACGCTTAATGGTTTGGGGTTGTTTTGCAGCAGGGAAGTTTGAAGACTCATTATGGGTGAAAGGAACCAAAATGGCAACCATTCCATATTTTAAAACCATGCAATTCTCTTTGTACTGTGGTTTATTGGAACCAACGTCATCATACAACGAGATATGAATCAATGTCTAAGCTCTGTAAGCATTTTTTGGAGAGAAAATAGTTTGCTGGAGTGATATCTATTATAGAACGGCCTGCCCAGTCACCACACCTAAATCCCATTGAACTGCTCTGGGATGAACTGGTTTTGGTCAAAGTAAATCTTGATACTGTTAAATGACCTAATAGTTGCATTTAAATAAAAGGAATATACTCATTTCTCTCAAAAACCATAACAGATTCAGTGTTTGCACACTTTTGACTATTTTAACCAGGGTGTGTAGACTTTCTTTATCCATTCCAACTCGGCATTAGCCAATCGTGTTTGTTGTTATTTATAGTTGATGCAGTCATCGTTATTAGTCTAAACAAAACCCTACAGTACTACAGTCTACAGTTACTGCTACCACAAGCAATATTCTTCGGTACATTGGCATAGTTTGCACGTTTAACCTTCTAGCCAGCAGAAATATGGGGCTCTCAAGAAAACTGCATTATCGATTTATTTGAAACATGTACATATTGTGAAACCATATATTTCATCCTCTTCAGATTTAACCTAAAAAATATATATTTGGCACAATCTATAACATGACAATCACTTCATATTCATGTTACACTGAGCATTGAAGTTTTAGCCGTAAGCTGCAAGTCTCTTCTTGCCTATGTCTATCTCACTTTATTGTCTCCATTGTCACCATGTCATATAAAGCAGAGACAAAGACACACCTCTTCCTTTTAGTCAGCCGATAGCTATTATGTCAGGGCACACAGACGTCCTTCTTGTTTTTCATCTTGTACTCTTGTATACTTGCCTTCAACACTTTGGAGCCTCGATAATCAGTCCAGATGATCATTATGTGCACGCACTGGTTTAGATTTTAAGTTGCTTCTTAAGGGCTTTAAATGTTCTCCACTCTGTTTTCATGCTGCCAGGGTTGAAATGATCATTTCCCACAGTGCATTTTAGATCGAAAAAAACACCTCACCGGCAAAGAATGAAAGAATAACCAATGTCCAATGTACTAAAATGTGGACTTCATCTCTCAGTGGCCCTTTGATCCTTGTCCTCCTGTTCAAGGCCTTTTATAATCACTCCACCTCACACATGAAAGAGAAGTGGCTTCTCTTCTCTCGGCTTTTTATACTGCTGACCTAGATCCTTTTTTTCCCCTTTGGAGATTCAGTTTGATTCAGAGGTTTGCGATAATGATAATTTAAGTACTAAACATTTTTAAACCTGCCTGCACACCTCTTTTACACACTTTTACACACTCCTACACACACACACACACACACACACACACACACACAGTATAACAGTCTAGGAAAGACCAGCTAGGTAAAGTACAGTTTAGATAATAATTTCAGAATGCTTGAATGTCACACTGTTTTATGACTTCAATATACAGTGTATCCGTAGAGGTCAAGTCTTCGTCTGCTTTTACATAATGCACTAAAATACTGAATACAAGGTGGTAACAGAAAGTTTCGAGACTATGCCACAGATGGCAGCACAAGGCTGCATGCACAGTCATAGGGAGCACCGACCTTTATAAGTCGTTGTGCCGAAAGACATTGTCCTGTGTACATCGGGAGCTGTGCAACTGGTGCTATTCTGACCACGTGCATTACCACGTCTGCTATTTCTGACGATGTACGCACTTGGTATTTTCTTGTGAAAGGAGCTAGTCTCAAAAATTTTTGATACCACCTCGTAGTTTTTCCAAATAACTACCATACATTCTGATCCTTGTTCAGGATACAGATGAAGATTGATAGATTGTTTAAAGTTGTTTTGTTTGGGGGCATGTTAATACTGCAGTTAAGGTGTAGGACTTCTGGTTGTGAGCTCAAATCCCAGCACCACAAAGCTGCCACTGCTTTAGCAAATGCTCAGATAACAGCGTCAACCAAATGCTTTAAATGTATATGTGATGATGGCTGAACTTGTCCAAATTTTCCAACTTTCCAAAATTAGATCCAAGGAAAAATAGACTGAATCTATCACATTCCAATTATGGTGCTGTTTCTGAGCTGAGAAAGTCGCAGTCTTTTAGAGAGATACATGTGTTAATATGTGCAGTGTAGTGAATTATGTTTTTATTCTAGTTGGTTTTATCTGTTTTCCTTTATAAGGTGTGTTTAACGTGCCGTGTGCCATGATACCAGTGTGTGTATTCTTATAATGCACTGCAAGCAACAGATTAATGTATTGATTATTATTTGTTTTTTTAGCAGTGGACAGTAACCAAGTAAATGAAATTCTTTACTGTATTTGAGTAGTTTTTCCACGTGTCTCTGCTTCACTGAAGTATCTCACTTTTGGGCAGACTTTTACTTCACTACATTCCAAAGTCATATATTTTATTTTTTGCTCAGCTACATTTCGCGAAATCAATCGTTCCTTTTTATTCATGAGTGGATAAAAACATGGTCAATGCACTGTGCTTATATTGAATAAGTCCTGAATGAAATTCAGTAAGGGAAATCCTCAGTGCAGCTTAAAAGGCTAATTTAAAGACATATATTATAAGATGTATGTATCGTATTTAATAGTGCAATAAATCCATATATGGTGGTATTTATACATGAAAGGAAGCTCTCAGAAATGCATCCACATTTGCGGACTGCTCTGAGAATATCTGTTACTTATACAGTGACTGTAGCTGAAGCACAGGGGAGCTTTTTAAAGCTTGAACTAATCAATCGGGGAGATGTTGGGTTATGGCGTAGTTCACCAGGGGCATCATTATAGCTAGAACCACTATCGCTGTTTGGTGGTATCTACTTAGCATGAATATACAGTTCAGTGTGAGTTCATCAGCATGCAGAACATTTTGAGAGTAAAAATGATGGTAAAAACTGAAATTGACTTTAACTTGCTACAGCACCCGTGGACTTATTTGCAAGATTTTTTTTAAGTCTCTGAAAAGAAGGTTTTGGGCTCATGATAATTTATTAGATATCAATCAGTGTTTGACTTGGTACTTGATTGGTGTGCTAAGAGAAGCATCAGAATCTTGTCACATGAACTGAGTTGATTAAGAAAGTGTGATAAAAAAAAATTATAATAGGACATTACAGCCATAATAAAAAAGGAGACTTGGATACTTAAGTACATTTGAAGGAAAAACTTCTGTACTTTTAATCAAGTGAATGTTTAAAGGGACACTTTTACTCGAGCAATATTTTACCTATCGTATCTCTACTTTTACTCCAGCACATGGTTTGTGTACTTCGTCCACCACTGTTTATTTTAGTCAATTTTCAATTTCCTGCTGGCATTCTTTTTTTTAAGAAACACTTTTTTCTACATTAAGTGAAACCTTTTCACATGGAAAACATGTAGTTTAATGCATCACATATGATTCACAATTTCAGGGCAAATGCATATTGAATTTATGTTTTACACAAGTGATCACATTTTTTCTGATGATCACATAAGCGTTTCCCCATACAGTTTCAGTGTTTGGCTTTGCATTTCACATCTAGGTCTTCAGTGGTGTCCTACCTAAATCAGTCCACCTCTTTATACCATCATTATGATGCCATGGTTTTAGAAACCATCAATATTAAAGAGAAACACAGTATAACAGAGCTCTGCATCACAGCTAGGACACTCATACTGTCTCCTTTCACTGTAGCCACAGCTGCACCACCTCCAGCTTCTCTAGCAGAAGCATCGATATGAACCTCAAAATGACCCAGAAAATCTGATTAGAACAAATAAAAGACACTCCTTGCAGCAGTGCACCCAAGAGAAAAGCTATGAAATTAAGAATATAGACTGCTGGGGAAAATTTAATACATTGACAAAAATATATTAAAGTCTGTGACTCTGATTCGGCCAGTACAGAAGACCTTGCTAAACTACCTGACGACTAACTACTGTTATCCAAATAACTAGCAGCAGGTTATAGTAATTTTCTGGGGATTTATTATTTGTATTTCTATATCCTGTCTTTTCTATTTTCCTTTCTGCAATAAAGGGGTAATTATAGACCATTCTGCTTCTGCAAACACATCTAATCTATTAATTCATTAGCCATATGTGTACATGAGCAAAGGTTGCTTTCTATCAGGCAGTTAGTATAGAGAGAGAGAAAGAAAGAAAGATAACAAGAAACAAGTTTTTTGTTCTTACAAAAAAGATAAAAAAAAAAACCCTAATCTAGAAAATATTTGAGGATACAATATATATAAAATTTTTAGGACTGTCAATCAATGATTTAATTGCAACTTAATCACACATTTTTATCTGTTCTAAATGAATCCTAAATTAGGAGCTTCTTTGTTTTTAATACTGTAAGCAACATGGACATGGTTATGCTTTAATTATGCATTAATGCTTTATGCAAATATATGTTTATTTTTAGTGAAACCAAACACAACATGAAGCATGAAGACAAAATATTTTTATAAATGTTTTAATTTAATTATTGTGTTTTAAAAGACGTAAATCATCAGGACACCAAACGGAACTTTTGCTATGTTTCCACACGGACGGTTAAAAATTTATCATGCGTAAATATAATTAGTGCAATTAAAATTTATTTGCGTTTTATATATATATATATATCCCTGCACAATTCCTCTTCAATTCTCAACGATATAGCCTTATTCATTCACTGTACATATGCTTACATATATATATCAATATCAATCACATGATGTAAATATGCTATGTTTATCTGCACTATTTGCACGATTGCCACTTTTTGCACTTTTGGTAGATGCCAAACTACATTTTGTTGCTGTGTACCTGTACAATGCAATGCAATGCAATGCTATCTGTCTGTCTGTCTGTCTGTCTGTCTGTCTGTCTGTCTATCTATCTATCTATCTATCTATCTATCTATCTATCTATCTATCTATCTATCTATCTATCTATCTATCTATCTATCTATCTATCTATCTATCTGCCTTGACAAAACTCCTAGTTTATTGTTCGACACAGGCATTGTTAGGAAGTTTTCCTATCTAGCTCGAAGGACCATATAAGGATTCTCACTATCTGGTATGCGCTGATCAGGGGATTGTACTCGCCCAGCGTCAGTAAAAACACGATACAGGATTCAGAACACTCTACTTTACTGGGTATAGAATTGATTGTATATGAGGTGATTATTGCTGTCTTCTGCTAGCTGCTATTCAGTAGGTTGCGTGATGCAGAATGCATGTCGCGGCTACGTGTTCTGGCCTTTTATACATTTACATTTACATTTACATTTGTGGTATTTAGCAAAGCCTTTTATACTCTTGGTGGAGGACAGTGCACTGTGATGTCACGGGTAGATTGTCATTGCTTGGTAAACTGTATGTCTGCCTTTAGTGGTGAAGCATGGAAATACAACTAAATAGGAATCCTTTCTTACACTGCCGCCCCCAAATATGCATAGCATATTTGTTTCTTAATCTTAGCTAAAGGTCTGTCGGTTTGATCTTGGTGTCGTCTTCAACTGCTATCTCTGGTAGATTAATGAGTCGGGTAACTGGCCGTGTGTATAATCGACCTTTAACGTTGACCTCTGCAGACCTAACTTGTCCATCTGCTCCAGGAAATGTCTTTGACACTCTCCCGATCAACCAAAGGGCTCGTGGTAACTGGGGATTAACAATCATGACGACAGACCCAACTGCAAGGGTTTTAGTCTCTGCATGCCATTTTTGGCATAGTTGGAGATTGGGTAAGTAGTGTCTGACAAAGCTTGACTAAAAATGAACAGAGAGAACTTGACTTTGTCTCCATCTACGTCGTCCTATGTATTCATCGGCAGGGTATATCACTTGAGGTAAAGAGCTGTCTAGCCGCCCCATGAGCAGAAGATTTGGGGTGATTGAGTCTAAATCTGCTACATTGGAGGAGACATAACCTAAAGGTTTGCTATTAAGGATTCCCTCTATTTCGATAAGTACTGTTTGAAGAACTTCTTCTGTTACTGTTTGTGCACCTACTACTGTACGGAGGGCATTTTTAATAGATCGGATCTCCCTTTCCCAGCTGCCACCAAAGTGAGAGGCATTAGGTGGGTTGAACCGGAATTCAATCTTCTGTTTGGCAGCATGCCGTTGAAGTTCTTGGCTGCAATTCTTTAAGGCATCTCTTAACTCTCTCTCTCCACCCTGGAAGTTAGTGCCTTGGTCAGATATCAGTTCTGAGGGGGTGCCCCTATGTGCTATAAATCTCCTCAGAGCCATGAGGAAGGAATCAGTGTCTATAGCTGTGGGAAGCTCAATGTGTACAGATCGTGTTGTAAGACCTTTAAAGATTATTCCCCATCTTTTCTCCAGACGTCTGCCTATTTTGATAGGGAAAGGTCCAAAACAATCCATACCAGTACTGTAGAAGGATGGTTTGTGAAGTCTCCAGCGTGCTGGAGAAAGATCAGCCATTTTAGGGTCCTCAGGTTTAGCCTTCCACTTACGACGTATCCAGACACTTCTCCTCAATTTAGTAAATACTCGTTCTGGTCCTGGGTGACACACCTTACTATCATAGTCTTGAATGAGTAATTTGGTGGCTCGATGATGAGGGTCTAGGACAATAGGGTGAACTGTTTGGAGTTCTAAGCCTTCAGCACGACGTAGGCGTCCTCCCACCCGTGTAAGCTGACTGGCTTTATCGAATTCTGGGGCTAAAGTGAGCAATCTACTTGTAGGGGAAACGAGCTTACCAGAGCTTAGTTGCTCGTATTCTTCTGGACAACTATCTTGTTGAATATTACGGAAGAGGAGATGTTCTGCTGTCACATAGTCCTTAGCTGTAGGTAAACTAGATTGATATAAATCACTTTGACGTTGTTGAACTGTGGCTTCAACAAGGTCTTTCCAAGAATTGTACTCACTGGGATCTAAGGACTTTGATGTTCGCGTGACACCACAGAATATACTGGCTCTCATTTCCACTTTATCTTCAGGGGTTTTAAGGGATGGCAGGATTGGCCAATCTGATTAATCTTGAAATAAAAAGGGTGGGCCTTGACTCCACCTGTTAGGTGTAACAAGCTCTAGTCTCTTAATCTCTTCATTATATGCAACTGCCTTCACGGAATCCTTCGCCAACCGCCGCTCTATGCTTCTTAAGTTGGGCATAACAGAGTTCTTAGAGGCACAGAGTTGTGGCATATTAGCTTTTCTCAAAGGGGGAGTTGCGTAGCGATTCACTCCATCTACCATCACCCTGGATGTTCTGGTTTGTAATTAATCGTTTGCCACTTGATCCTGCTTTGATCACATAACTAATTTCTAATTTCTGTGTGGAATAGTATCACCTTGCGAGAGTCTCTCTGCATTCCGGGATAGTTCTTCCATTTGAGAAGTAATAGAGATATGTAAACATGGTTGAGGCTGTAGCTTTTGCTGCAGAAAGTGTGTTGGGCCTTGTAATGTCCAGCCTAGTCTAGTTCTTATAGCTGATGGACGTCCAGGGGGCCCTAGGCGTACAGGCTCAACGAGTGTTATAAGGTGAGGATGGTCTGCTCCTATCAAAAGGAGGGGTTGTACTTTATCAATGGGCTGTAAAGGAATGTCCTTTAGGTGTTGGTATCTCTGCTGGAGTGTTGCAATGGGATAAGAGTGCTCTGCCATACCTAAGTGCTCAGAGGTAAAGGCATTCTGGATCCAGTAACTCTGTTGGGGCTGCGATATAGAGTGTACTCTAAAGGAAACTGCTGCCCCACTGAGTTTCTTGAAATCTTGTTGAATAGTTCTTAATGTTAAATCTTCCTTCTGTCCTTGTAGCCCTAGTTTTTTAGCTGCAGCTGGGAGTAACATAGTCCTTTCGGACCTGTCATCGAGTACTGCATAAGTGTTCAGGGCTCGATTGTTGTGTTGTAATACAACGGGGATCACTTTTAGCAGAACACGCTTGGAACCTTCTGGCCTGTCTAGATACAGGGTTTTGTTCGTGGAACTCACTAGACAGGTACTCTCCTTTGAGGTTGGCTATTAACCTCATGAAGGATTTGAAGATGTTTCCCACTGCACAGATGACAGGGCTTCTTTAGGGTACAATCTTTAGCCAAGTGTGATCGTCCACATTTCCAACAACGCTTGTTGTCTTTGATCCACTTCATCATCTGATTTGTACTGAATGCCTGGAAAGTGGTACACTGGCTTAAATAATGTTCGGTACTATAGCAGTATGGGCACAGAGGTCTGCTCTGTTCAGGTCCCCGTCCTGGCTCGGACTGATGCGAGGGCGTCAGCACTCGAGTAACTGTTTCTGGGGGGCGGTCAGCTCCATGCAGGACAGAAGCGAGTTTATGTTTCGCCACTGGGCCTGGTTTGGGCCGCACCATCCTACTTATCTGATCCTTTCTCTGATTCGAGTTCACAGAGTCTTGACACCGGGATTCAAGCTTGAGCCACTCTGCCAGATCCGGTAGAGTGTAGGAATTCTGATGAGGAAGGTGTCGTTTAAATGAAGCACGCAAATCAGGGGGTAACTTAGTGAGTAAGCGTGCTGCATGTGAGGCGCACCGTAGTTCACCATCTCCCTCTGAGCCTAATGAGTTTAGGAGACCCACGAGCTTAAATTTGGAGGGCGAACAGATTGAAACTGGCTATATCTCCAGGCTCTACATTAGGGGCATCCATGACTTCTGTTATCTTAGTTAGGGCTAACTGAAAAGGTAGTCCATATCTGTCATTAAGCATAGTCATGGTGTCTGTGTATGGCCGAGAGGAATTCAGGAATGACTCTGCTATTAGGCAAGCCTCTGTAAACTTGAGGTGTCCTAGGAGAATCTGATACTTAAAGAGTTCAGTTGCATCGGGAGGGAGGATGTTATTGAGGGCTAACTTTAGATGAGAAAACTCTCTAGGGTCTGGTCTGGTAAAATCTGGAATTGTTGGATGTGGGCCCCTACAAAACATGTCCGAAGATACGGCACTCTGAAGCTGCCCCATCAAGGGAGGATATTGTGAATTAGGTAGATGGGCATATGTATCTACTTCTGACTTTAAGGGACTCTTACTAGGGGGCACTTGATGTTTGCGGGGGCTAGTTTGTGGAGTATAAGGCACTGGCTTAGGCGCTGCAGGTGGTTTATTGATATTCGGGGGCAATGAGACCGATGTCTCTCTGACTCGATGTCGCCGAGGAGCCAGCAGCTTTACTGTTAACTTCTGCATATTCTTGTAAAGGACCTTAAGTTCTCGGAGTTCCTCCAGAATGGCCGCCTTATCTTCACGGAGTTGCCTATTTTCCATGTCATGACTCTTTGAGTGGCTCTTTGTCTTTGACTTATGTCTAATGGGTGTGAGGGCAGACTCTTCCTCCTGTGAAGAAGGCTCCTCCTCTTCATCACTTTTGAAAGGCTGTGTGGTGAGCCACGGTCTATCATGTTGTATGTCGGCATCCGTAATTGCGTCAATGTCCTCAGCATGTGAACTTAGAGGAAGGGAATCAGTATAATCAGGGGGTAGCACAATAGATTCATCTCTCATCGTGCTTAACTGTGTTTCCTCTTCTTGTTCATGTGAACGCTGTGCATAGTATTTCACCTCATAGTCTTTAAGGTGGGATGGGGGCTGAGTTCTGCGTCGTGGGCGCGAAAACTCGCTGGAGGGTTGCTCTGACATACTACTTCTGTGGTAAGCACACTTATCCGCTCGAAGGACCAATGTTAGGAAGTTTTCCTATCCGGCTCGAAGGACCAAATGTTAGGAAGTTTTCCTATCTAGCTCGAAGGACCATATAAGGATTCTCACTATCTGGTATGCGCTAATCAGGGGATTGTACTCGCCCCAGCGCGTCAGTAAAAACACGATACAGGATTCAGAACACTCTACTTTACTGGGTATAGAATTGATTGTATATGAGGTGATTATTGCTGTATCTGCTAGCTGCTATTCAGTAGGTTGCGTGATGCAGAATGCATGTCGCGGCTACGTGTTCTGGCCTTTTATACTCTTGGTGGAGGACGGTGCACTGTGATGTCACGGGTAGCTTGTCATTGCTTGGTAAACTGTATGTCTGCCTTTAGTGGTGAAGCGTGAAAATACAACTAAATAGGAATCCTTTCTTACAGGCATGTTCATTTTGTATATATACAAAACCAATTTAAAAAGAAATGGCATGCTGCGTCCCAACATTTCTGTAATTGGGGATGTTTGCAAAAAACTCATTTCAGCGATTCAAAGATTTACTTTGACCAAACGAATATATAAATGTGCAGATGTTACACTTTATTTTCAGTAAAAAATCCTCCCTTAATATGAATAACAGCTTTACACACCCCTTTGTATCCAGACAGAAAAGTCACAAGTTGGAGATTTCTTTCTGACCTTGAGATCCAGTTCTACATTCATTACTTCAACAATATCTCAAACCATGGAGTATCCCTAAAGAAAAACTTCAGCATCTTCCACACATTACACATCGTATCATTTGCGTTTGTGTCGTATTTTTTAGTATTTTGTATTCGTAGCTTGATTCCACATCATGCCATTGTGTTTTCTCCTCCCCATTTTTAACCTCAGCATTAAACAAAATATCAGTACGTCACTGCAAAAAGGGAGACCAAACCTGCGGTGAATTGTGTGGGTGGTTCAAAAGAAATGTGTCGGGGGATTAGGCTAAACGCCAGACAATTCAAAAACATTGTCTGTCCAGGTGGCATTTAATGCAAATCCATGTTAGATTAGCGGAATACTTCAAAGTTTGTTGAACACAATTATTGTTAAGCCGTGTGTCCACCGCAAACATTACCATAGTGTACTGAGACAATAACAGAGCTTTACTGAAGATGAATAAACAGATTAATCCAATGAACTAACACCCAGTCCAGGATCCAGGATGTGTTCCTGCCTTGTGCTCCGGAACCTGACCAGGATCAAGATTTTCTGGAGATGGACACATGGTTGGAAAATCCTGCATGTTGAGAGAGTCTTTCTTTTCTTCCTTTATTTTTTACCCTTGAAATATTGACGAATTCAGCAACTGCCCTTAGGATGTGTGTTTATTATTTAATTCTATTCCTTTTCTCAAAATATTGGAAATGTGCCATATATTTTGTCACACATCTGAATGCAGTGGATTGAGATAAAGTAGAGAAAGTGTGAAATGTTTATTTTTAAAATTATTGTAATGCTTCAGATTGAGCATATATTGATTTGGTTTATCTGTGCCTTTTGGCTACACTCTCTCGCTGCTCATTTAAATAGGACTGATATCATCTCTCAGTCACTATCAGAATGATCTGATTTGCATAGTTGTGGCACAGAGGTTATTTTATTGGGTTTGTTTCCATACAAATTTTGTCATTCTCTCTCTCTCTCTCTCTCTCTCTCTCTCTCTCTCTCTCTCTCTCTCTGCATCGGCATAAAAGTTAACAACATTGATTTTAAAAAGTGTGGCACAATTTGCCATTTGTATCGTGTCGTTTTTTTAACATATTTGCATCGGTAAAAAAAGGATTTATTTATATCTAATTATTAGTAGATATGCAATACCGTTATTAGTTTCCCTGGTGGTCTAGTGGTTAGGATGCGGTGCTCTCACCGCTGCGGCCCGGTTCGATCCCTGGTCAGGGAACCTACCATAGCCACTCTTACTGCTGGTCCTAAGCCCGGATAAATGGGGAGGGTTGCATTAGGAAGGGCATCCAGTGTAAAAACATGTGCCAAATGAAACATACGGAGGATCTGCTGTGGTGACCCCTAATGGGAGAAGCTGAAAGAATGTTTATGCAATACTGTTACTATTTAGAAAGTGACTGAAGTGTTCTATGAAGATTAATTTCTCTTTCCTGAACCGTTTCTCAAGTGCGTTCTCTCAGCTGTACTGCTGCTACGTGAATATGACGTATCGCAAAGCTACGGAGACCGAGGCATGTCCTGAGAGTCACATAGAATCAGATTAACATGGCAGAGGTAGAGCTGTGACTTTCTAGAGACACAACAGGAAAAGAGTGATTGGTTTTATTTGATCTTTTTGTTGTTATTTGTTTGTGAAAGGGGCCATGAGTTAGAAGTCAGAAGTGAACTATCCGTACTATAATGACTTTCAAAGCAACATATTTTCTATTGCATCGTATTGCATTGAATCGCATTGTGTTGAATCAAATTGAAATCAGATCACGCTGCATCGTGATAGGGGTGAATCGTATCGTATCACATCGGTAGCTGCTGGATTTGTTTCTTTAATGTATTGTTGGCTATGCATTGAAATGCAAATCGCATCGGCCTCAGTTTTGGAGGTCCACATCCTTACTTTCTACACATGCAGACACACTGACTGGGGGTCTTCTGCATGTATGCTTTCATACACACACCTCTGTATTTTTTGTGTGCTATACCAGTGCTAGATGCTGTGGGTGTAGATAGGCATGTGAAATCTGGGTGAGCTCAATATGTGACTGTGTACAGGTGAGAGCAGCATGAGATCTGTGTGAGTGTGTGAGTGTATTGTATTTCCAGTGCGGCACGCCCAGGGGGCAAGGCCAGACCTGAAAAACCAGCCGCCTCCTTCTCTCGGATTCGTGAAACTACAGTACGCCACATACACCTGTCAGCCAGGTACACGCAAGAGACACAAACCTTTCCTCCTGCTATAGAACTTCACCTGGTCTTTTACTTTGTTGTTCTTTGCTCATCAGCCCTTGCTGGACTATGCCCTGCTCTGTGGACTGAGGAACTGTGTTTCTCCTACAAACAGGTGTGATTGTACAGGTAAAATCATACTCACCATCTACATGAAATGTGTATTGTGTTGTGTGTGTATAATGCATTTGTTTTAAATGTTCAGTTCAACAGCAATGGTGATTTTATGCTGTTTGCGTGTGCGTGTGCATGTTGTGTGTACTTTTGTGTGAAATCAGACGCGTTGGTGGATGTAAATAGTTAACATTCCTATATGCTGACTTGAACAGTTGTGGCTCTTTTGATGCTGTTCCTTTTCTTTTCTCGCCAACGCATTTTCTGAGCCTCGATTGCATGAGACTGAACTTGTGCCGAACCTTAAAAGGTTTTGTTGAAGGATTAAATTCCAAACAATCTGATCCTAATGTCCTGTTGTGACGTTGTAGACAAAAATAGGTGGCAAATCTGGATTATTTACATCCGATTACATCAGATACAAGTTTCTTTACCAATGATAACCGAGACAAGAACTTGAAATTAAACTTGAAATATTTTCATAGATTCAAAACTTTCTTACCATTTGGTGTCTCCCCTTTTACCTTGATGATGGTGTGCACTTGACTAGTTTATGCAACACCTTTTGGTTTATAAACTGATTGATTCAGATCATAGCCATTGGACCTTTTTTACAAAGAAGTTAACTTTGTGTTAACTAAAATTTCAGTTTGCTTACATTTAAACAGGGACCAAATGTATCTTAAATAGTAAAGAATCCTGCATAGTAAATATTAAGGATAATAATCATTTGCTTGCTTTCTTTGAAATATTCCTTCTGTTTCACCAAATTTATATTTTTCTATGTAATGACTTGAAAAAGATGTTTACCCCACATCAAACACAGATAAAATTCAGAGACCATTTTGTCTTCGAAATATTTGTCATATTGTAATTTATGCTGAAAAGAATGAATGAATGTACTAAAGACCCCCCCTCCCCCCTCCCCCAATAATACTTTTTGTCACAAAATTATTAGCAATACATGGTTCAGGTGTTTGGATGGAAAAAAAAAAAATGACGGTCTGTAATGTTTGCACACTGTGATAGTTACTGAGGTTTTTTTATTGAAAAAAAAAAACCATCTGGGAATGTGCTACCACAGCTGTACTTATGAAATTGTTAGTCACACTGGGAAGTTGAAGTAAATATATATACGTTTTCAAAGGTTCTGTAATGTCCACGTGGCATCGGAATCACACAATTACATCACAAACCAGAAATCTTTCCTCTGAAAAACTAGTCCTATCTCTGAAAAGATGAATTATCCATAATTCAAGATTTAATTATATAATAAAAAAATGCATTAGTGATATGTGTGTGTTAACGGAACATGTATGAGAAATGTTCGTGCACATGTGGAAAACCATAAAACACAGGAGTAACCTGAAATACAGCAGTCCAACAAACAATAGCAAAACAGAATGTCATATAAATGAAATTTTAAAAACTTTATTTATTTATTGGTGTAAGTAATGACTGCATCACTTCCAGTAAAAATGGAAACACGGTTAGGGTTGCCTCACAGGAGCACTGGTCATAAGGTAGAAATCAACCGTGGTTGGACACTGGTCTTTCAAGTCAAGTCAAGTCAAGTCAAGAGGCTTTTATTGTCATTTCTACTATACACAGTGGTACACAGTACACAGTAAAAATGAGACAACGTTTCTCCAGAACCCTGGTGCTACACTAAACAACAAACAACAAAACAACATTAAGCTAAAACACAAGTTACATAAAGTGCATCGAGTGCAACCTGGTGCAAACAGTGCAGACAGACAGTGCAGACAGACGACACAAGACAAGACACAAAACCCTATATAGCGCCGACCAGTAAACCTACTGTATACTAGATTAACCTACTGTATACTAGATTTCACAATGAAGAAGAAAATGAGAGAAATTTGTTGTTGTTTTTTTCATTTCTACCCATTTTTATTAAAATGATCCAACCCACTGACCTTTATATCAATATGATGAGATCATTGAAGGTTCAAGCCATAAATAACCGTAGAAGTTTTGTTTAGATTTTTTAGCCCTACTGGTACTAATTGTACTGAAAACTAAAAATGAGAAGGACGCTGGCACATTTGTGCTTCGAGTAAATCATCAGCTTCGTATCTGTAATATATGTATTTAATACAGGTAATAAAAGCAGTAAATCTCTTGAGCCAATCAAACGTTTATCAATTTTTTATATATTTATAAGTGTTTTAAGCTTGGAAGTAGCTCAGATAGCTTTTATCTTTAGGCATCTCTGACTGACTGCATGCTGTTAATATACTGTATATAGAGGAAGGAATGTGCATTTTAGTTACTGGTTTTTAGTTTTCTCCCTCAATGTTTTTCTTTATGATTTCGAAGTGAGTTTTTTTCTCTTTACTCTTTTCTCTTTACCAGTTTTCTCAATCTAAAAAACTAAATCTATATACAGATACCTGTATCATTGTTAAAAGCACTGTATAAAGCATGCCCAGTGTTTTTAGCTGCATTTTTATCTGTTCTAAAAGTACCCTAAATTAATACTTTACTAGTTTTTAATACTCTAATCTACATGGACAAATATGGATGCTTTATGCAAATGTATGTTTATTATCAGTGAAACCAAACTCAATATAGAGCATAAAGACAAAGAAGTCTTGTAAATGTTGTAAAGAAATTATGGCGTTTTAAATTACGTAAATCATCAGGACACCAAACGGAACTTTTGCTGTGTTTCCACACGGACGGTTTTAATTGCCGGATGATTTATTTGATTTATGACATGTTGCATCAGTAAAACAAGTGATTAAAAATTAATTTTGGTGGATTTTATATATATATATATATTTGAGTAAAGGAAGAAGTCGTGAATAAATGTGTGCTGCATTAAACATAAATAAATGTATTAAAATTTATAAAAATTAGTGGCGTTTAAATTAATTTGTGTCAGTGCATATAACATGTTTAACGCATTCATTTTGACAAATTTTATATTTATAATATGAGCTTTCAAAATGTATATATATATATATATATATATATATATATATATATATATATATATATATATATATAGTTGAATATGTAAAAAAATATATATATATATATATATATATATATATATATATATATATATATATATATATATATATATATATATATATATATGTATATACACGGACGGTTTTAATTGCGGATGATTTATTTGATTTATGACATGGTGCATCAGTAAAACAAGTGATTAAAAATTAATTTTTGAAAATGATTTTATATATATATATATATATATATATATATATATATATATATATATATATATATATATATATATATATATATATTTGAGTAAAGGAAGAAGTCGTGAATAAATGTGTGCTGCATTAAACATAAATAAATGTATTGAAATGTATAAAATTAGTGGCGTTTAAATTAATTTGTGTCAGTGCATATAACATATTTAACGCATTCATTTTGACAAATTTTATATTTATAATATGAGCTTTCAAAATGTATATATATATATATATATATATATATATATATATATATATATATATATATATATATATATATATATATATATATATATATATATATATATATATATATATATATATATATATATATATATATATATATATATATATATATATATATATATATATATATATATATATATATATATATATATATATATATATATATATATAATTTTTCAGTGCAGTATGTAATTACATTGGGTCAAAATTTTGCTTCTTTCATTTAATTCTTTTGTATTTTATTTCAACACTACGTTTGTTAGTAACCATGCTCTATATTTGTTTGTTTAACAGATGTCACAGCCAAAATAAGACAGATGATCCATGAATGCTTGTCACTGTAATCATATTGTGACTTTTAACTTTTAGTGATATTAACAAGTTAGATAACATTTGAGAGATTTTTAAAGAAAGAAAGGCTTTAACTTCACACATATACATTACATCACAGTGAAAATCTTTCTTTGGATATCCCAGGTTACTAGGAGGTTGGGGTCAGAGCACAGGGTCTGTCATGATACTGTGTCTTTGGTGCTGAGAGAGTTAAGGGCCTTGCTCTAGGGCCCAAAAGTAATCCAGAGCCATAACTACTAAGCTACCACTTTCTGAAAACTGTTGTTGGTTAAAAAAAAGCTGAAAAAGTTTCTCGTGACAAATACCCAACTTGTTGAGTAAAGCATTAGTTGCTTGTGTACTCAATTTAATATTTGCTAATATGTTAATTTAACAGTAGTGGCAACAGCGTCCAGTGTCTGGAATCTGCTTTAATAATTGAATGGTTTCTAATCGTCATATTCTCAATGGTTTAAATCATGGGACTAGTGACAAAGAATTAATGTATCAGTAGCAAAGGTCCAAGCTTTCATCAGCTTTATGTACATTCTGGATAAGGAATTATAAAAAATACTTTTTGTAGGTAAAAAATCAGGATTTCGTGTCTATCAACAATGCATTATGTAATGCAGTAATTTTCTGCATGAGCTCCACACGTTTTATAAATTTTTCCTTTTGTTTGGTTCCTCTGCTTTTTTTCCATTACGTGAAGAAGCCTGAAGATTAAGTGCACCGATAGGTGTGACGAAAACCATCCTGACACCACTGACTAATGCCTCATCCTTGTCATTTTTCTCTTTCAGTTAATCAGTTGACAGGAGTTGCCTTTTAACGCTTTATAGGTTATGCAATAAATACAACAGATAGCAAGCAGATAAAAAACTCTTGGAAAAAACATACTGTTTTCAAATTAAATCATATCAACTTTTATTTGTCACATACACATACATATGTATATGTAAAAGAGAATGGAAAAGGGAATGGAATATAAAGGGAATGGAATGAGGAAGATATAAAAGTTAAAGTGTCATAGTGCAAAAAAAGTTGTGCAGAAGATGGAGAGAGAGGTCCAGTACTAGATCCTGGTGTCTCCCGGTTTAAACTCCGAATGGCCTGCGGGAAGAAGCTCCTCCTCGTTCTCTTTGTGTTTGCTTTTAAGAAGCGTAAGCGCTTTCCTGAATGCAACAAAGAAAAGAGTCCATTGTTTGGATGGCTGAGGTCCATCACAATCTTCCTGGCTCTGGTCCGGCACCGCGTGCTGTAGACTTCCTGAAGGTCAGGGAGCTCAATGTGGATGGTACGTTCAGCTGACCGCACCACCCTCTCTAGGGCTCGCCTGTCCTGTTTTTCATGAAGATCTAATAACGTGACATTTTTATTTGTTTGGTCAATGATGTTGCCATTATAGTTTTTTCCTACGTTTTTATACAAAGACTTCAAAAAAGAACAAAAAAAGTCAGAGATATTGATTTTGGTGATATTTTACAAATTATTTAGTAGATCCCCTTAGGTTCCCTGGTGGTCTAGTGGTTAGGATATGGCGCTCTCACCGCTGCGGCCCGGGTTCGATCCCCGGTCAGGAAACCAACCCCACCCATTAGGGTTGCACAAGCCTTAGTACCGGTCCCAAGCTCGGATAAATGGGGAGGGTTGCGTTAGGAAGGGCATCCAGCGTAAAAACGTGTCAAATCAAACATGCGGATGATCCGCTGTGGCGCCCCCTAATGGGAGAAGCCGAAAGAAAGTTTATCCTAAGCTCAGTTTAGTGTCATTCAGCATGTCCTCTTGAATTTCCTCTGAGGTCTATACTTATCTCAGACCTTAGAAAACATGGCAGGTGTAACTCAGCCATAGTAATTGTCCCCAGGTAAGAATGTGTGTGTGTAATGGATTGCCATTGGTGTATTCCAGATCCACTACAACCCTGACCAGGACATAGGCTTTCTTTTTGTGCTTTTTTTTAATAATTTTTTTATTTAAATTTTACATGTTTGTGTTGTATATAATCAGCTACCATTGTATACAACTGCAATTTCATTGCAATCTATAAAAGCAGTTCCAGAAGCATGAATGGTGCCTCAGATGAAAACTAGCCTTTTGACTCGGTAACCTTTTAAATTGAATCTTCGCTTCTGTGCACCGAGTAAAAGCGGAAATGTAATTTAAGACACCTGAAAGTGCACAGCAAGACTCTGCTTCTTGTATACACCCTTCTAATCTGTTCCTTGGTATTTCGGTTTATGTGTTAATCCCTTTATGCGTGGCATGCGTTGTCGCGACAATTACTGCTAATGCGAACACTAGCATGACAGATCATTATAAAGCGATTGAAGCAATGCGTCAATTATAGATATGTTCTAGATCGAAACATTAAATTGTATCTATTATTAGTTTGTTAGTTTTTATTATGTAAATTAAAACCACATCCAAATACATTTCATTTGTTCAATCTGCTTTTGACACTCTGGGATGGATAAAATTTCATGAGAAGAAAAGCTCAGAGACTAAAGAGAGTAAAGTCTGAAAGACATACCACAGGCTTGAGGTGTCTGATGAATCGGACCATTGTCTGATCAAGGGTGAATGCAGGTAGAGAGACTACTTAATGGTTGCTACTGAAGCGAAATTCAATGTGATGACAACGCAGTGGCTGAAAACACATAGCACATCTGTTCAGTAATGAATTTCCCAGCTTGAGATTTACTAGTTAAATATTGACCAGTGGGAACATTATTCATTGAGCGTGTGTGTGTGTGTGTGTGTGTGTGTGTGTGTGTGTGTGTGTGGCTTCGTTCAGCAGGAACTCACAAAAAGGAACTCATTTGCTGCTTGCGCAAGAGAGAAAATAGTAAAAGTCAGATGGATAAATACACACATGGTTGTGAAAACTGACATCGAGTTTATAGGCTCTATAATCGCCAGACACTTTCCCACACCCAGAATTGATTATAATCACAGAATAATTTATATGATTACAAGCAAACTTTCCCAAAGATCAGATATTTGACTAGAAAGGAATGACTGCAGAATTATAGCCAATGGTTTATTCAACGTCTGTATAATAAGGTTTATGTAGTGGATCTTTTATTCTCAGGGTTCAAATAAGGTTAATCTACCCTTAGAGTTTTAAAGATATGTCATAGCAGGAATCTATGTATCTTAATATACAAGAGACATGGTGACAAAAAGGAATCTTATTTGTGGAACATCTCACACAGACAATATTTTTCTAGGGACCTTCTATGTCCTTCAACATTATGGGTACCAGTCAGACATCATCAGACACCCCATCATATATATATATATATATATATATATATATATATATATATATATATATATATATATATATATATATATATATATACACACACACCCACCCACACACACACAAAAAAGGTTATATAGATATATATTATATGGCAAGGTACTATGTGTGTGTGTGTGTGTGTGTGTGTGT
Source organism: Silurus meridionalis (assembly GCF_014805685.1). Lineage (NCBI taxonomy): Eukaryota > Metazoa > Chordata > Actinopteri > Siluriformes > Siluridae > Silurus > Silurus meridionalis. The sequence continues at coordinate 25,530,484 of NC_060891.1, read as the reverse complement.
GTGTGCATTTCACTTGATTGTATAACGAAAGTTTGTACCAACAAACCTGACCACAGACAAAGTGAGTTCATTCTGCAGGACATTATACATTGCACAGCTGTAAAATGATTTGTCGATTGATTAATTGCAACAAGGTTCCAATTAAATTGGACAATGAAAAATGATTGCAAAGTTCAATTAATGGTATTTTTATCATTTTAGGAAACCCCACCCCAACACCACAATAACCACACACACAACCAGTTACATGTGATGTTGCTGTTAACAGATATTTTGCCAATGGTATGTGGTAGTCCAGTTGATAAAACATTGTATTTCTGCTCAAAAGGTTGTGAGTTCAAATCTCAGGACCACCAAACACTAAACTGCTCAGTTGTATAAACAAGATTGTACGTTGCTCTGAATAAGCGTGTCTGCGAAATGCTATAAATGTGAAATGTAAGCTTTCTCTCTGGGAACTCCAAGTGGGTGTGTTCCAATTCACCCATTAAAATATAATTGATCTGTATCTCAAATGGAATAGAAAAAGTGACTCATCTGATGACGGTTGTTTGGCAGTTATATGTATTGCTTTGTATGCAACACAAAACAAAAAGACACAAATAGGTTACTGTGGCAGCACGGCGGAAATGATTAGATTGCTAAAATAAACTAGCAAACAAAATTTGCTGATAGCACACTAAACATAGAATATATTATAGCAAAGACATTGCGGTGGTGGCTCAAGGGTTAAGGCTCTGGGTTAGTAATCGGAAGGTGGGGGTGTTCAAGCTGCCACTGCCAAGCTGCCACTGCCAAGCTGCCACTGCTGGTGCCCTGAGCTGTGCTGGGTCCACTGTATGCCAGAACATGCAAAGAAAGAATTTCACTGTGCCTTAATGTATAATGCATGTGACAAGGAAAAGCCTGTCTTTTGTTTTTAACACTTTCTGTGGATAAAATATCCATCCTTCAACTTAAGCTAAGTTTATTTCCTAGGAGTTTGAGTAAATATACTATATTGTCATAACTTTATTTTACATCATTTATTTCCTTTCTGAAAATATTGTCTTTTGGGCAAGTTATTAATTAGACTGAATTATAATAGTGATATTTGAGGTTATTTCCAGTTTTAATATAATAGAATATCATTTTTATATTATTTATTAAATTGTGGGGAAATTAAATCCTAGTGATTTTGGCTGTGGCGTGGTCAATGGTGCAAGATGGGCTGGTTTGAGTATTGTTTTGAGGTGCATTGGCTACAACAGCAGAAGACCACATCAGGTACCAAGAGCTACCCAAACCATTGAAGATTGAAAATACATTAACATTTTTAAAATCTTCAACTCTCCCGCTTGAGCCTACCTGGTCATGCACTTCTGAACTCTCTCAAAACTGTGACTTTGTCTCATTAACACTGTAAAATCTAAAGTCAATTGTTCATGAAATTCCCAGGAGGTCAGAAGCTTCTGCAATACTCAATCCAGCTCATCTGGCACCAACAACCATGTCAAAAATCACTGAGATCCTTGAATAATTGCATGAAAGTTCCTAAAAGAATTGGACAGAAACGTAGGTGAATTAAGCACCTTACACACATACATACTAAAGTCAAATGCTACAACACTGCACAAAGGATTCAAAAGTTTGCTAGTGAAGGTCTGTCAGTGAAGTAGTTTGGCAACAATGCACTCTGCTGATAACTGAGGCTGTAAAGGTTTATGGTGCCATCAGACATGGAGAGGGACAGTAGAGACCAGGACTATGGCTTACCTTTAGAGTACAACCAAGTTGTCTTTTATGACTATTTGATGTTCTGCCTTTGTTCTGCTGCTTGTCGCTAATCCCAAAACAAACAGAAACAAATTAGAAGTGCTGTAAAGGTGGATGTAGACCACTAAAACAAGCTCACAGTAAGAGGCCCACAATAATTTCAGTAGGATTTTATATTCTCTTAGTCACCACTATTCATCCAGAGTTTAGTATATATATTATATATATATTTTATGTAGTTTTTCCCCAAACTGTCACCACAAAGTTGGAGGCACATAATTGTATGGGATGTCTTCAGATGTGGTAGCATGAAATGTTCCCTTGCACTAGAAGACCCAAACCTGTTCTAGCATGTGTGCACACATACTCCTTCAGTTTTCCTTAATTGTATTATTTTCTACATTGTACCTTAATACTAAAGACATCCTATCTATGAAAAAACACATATGGAATTATATAGTAAGTGCAAAAATGTAAAACAACCCAGAATATGATTTATATTTTAGATTCTTATAGTAGCTACATTTAGCTTTGATGACATCTTGGCAAATTCATGACATTGTCTCATTAGAATCACAAAGTAGTTAGCTGGAATGGTTTTCAATTCACAGGTGTGCCTTGTCAAGAGTAAATTTGTTGCTTGCAAGAATTAATGCATTTCTTGCCTTCTTAATGTGCATTAGACCATCAATTGTCTTGTGCAGAGGAAGGGGTACATAGTCAATAGTCTTATTAGTGCTTCTAAAACTACTGTACAAATGCATACTTTTTGGAAGAAACACTCAGTTAAGTAAAGAGAAAAAAACAGTCCTTCATTACTTTAAGTAAAATGAAGGTCAGTCAGTCTAAAAAATCCCAAGAACTTAAAATGCGTCCCCCAAATGCGTTCTCCAAAGCCATCAAACGCTATAATGAATCATGAATTTGACTGCATGAGTCAAATTGAGTCAAAATTCACACACTATACATTTATTATAATAATAATATTGGAATCTAATTTGATTTTCATAATATTGTAAAAAACGTAGGTATCGGTATTGTACTGTTCAAAAGTCATCCAAAAATAACATTCACAAAAATAAAGATGCTTTCGAATAGGTTAGAAACACTTAAAAATGCTGTCCAAATAATTCCTATACTGAAGACTAAGCAGTAACACACGCATTTTGACAGAAAAATGACCATGATGTTTAAGGATGATACTGTGATTTGTGGTGAGAGTAGTGAGCAGGTGGAGAAGAGCCTGGAGAGGTGGAGGTATGTGCTGGAGAGAAGGGGAATGAAAGTCAGTAGTAGTAAGACAGAGTACATGTGTGTGAATGAGAGGGAGGGCAGTGGAGTGGTGCGGTTGCAGGAAGATGAGGTGGAGAAGGTGGAGGAGTTCAGGTACCTGGGTACAGTGCAAAATAATGGAGAGTGTGTTAGAGAAGTGAAGAAAAGAGTGCAGGCAGGGTGGAGAAGAGTGATAGCAGGAGTGATTTGTGATAGAAGAGTATCTGTGAGAGTGAAAGGGAAAGTTTATAGGACTGTGATGAGACCTGAGATGTTGTATGGTTTAGAGACAGTGGCATTGAGTGAAAGACAGGAGGTGGAGCTGGAGGTAGCAGAGCTGAAGATGTTGAGGTTTTCGTTGGAAGTGACGACGATGGACAGGATTAGAAATGAGTTTATAAGAGGGACAGCGCATGTAGGACGTTTTGGAGACAAGGTGAGGGAGGTGAGATTGAGATGGTTTGGACATGTGCAGAGGAGGTACATGGGGTATATCAGTAGGAGAATGCTGAGGATGGAGCCATCAGGAAAGAAGAAAAAAGGAAGGCCAAAGAGGAGGTTTATGGATGTGGTGAGAGAAGACATGCAGATGCAGATGTAGAGGACAGGGGGGATGGAGACAAATGATCCACTGTGAAAGCCGAAAGAAGAAGAAAGATGAAATCAGGTGTGTTTTGGGTATATGATCCGTGATGCGATGCAATGTTTGATTATCACTGTTCATGTTCAGTGTGGTGTGTAATGGCTGGGTGAAGAGATATGATAAATATGTAGCGCTAATGGGAAGATTTAGCGTGTGACACTCACGCTGTAGGAAGGCGATAAGGTACAGAAGTACAAAAGTTTTAGAATTTTAAAGGGTTTAATCTGATTGGCTGTTCTTTTGGAACTTCATACGACAGGTTCATTATCTGTTTTAGTTAAATGAAATCTTCAAGACTGTTTTGCAAGACTGAGAGAGTAGCGATTGGCTGTGTATTACATGGGTAATCAGATATTAGCATTTATTTTTTATATTATTTAGCAGTATGATAAGGTTATGGGGTCCATATGTACAGAGGTGAGAGTGATTCATGTACAGAGGGTGCATTAAGTAGTAATTTATAGTTTACATAAATGAGAAGATACATATTATATGTATATAGTAATAGGCTGTATAAGTAAGATAGTATGGGTATGTACAAGTATGATTGTATGTATGATACAGAATATACAGAATAAATATGAGTGGAATGTACAGTAGTGCAATGATAAGCATAGTGTAAAAAATGGTGCAAAAAAATGCATGGTGGATAAACAGTGCAAAATACACAGAAAGTGACAATCCAGTGGTGTTTCTGTTCAGTGCATATATGTCCCTCATCAATGCATGGATGTCCCTCATCAATTTTTGCTGTCATTTTGATTAGACGGGCTTAAAGAAATTACAAACTGCACCCCTACAGGTTTCCATGAGGGAGCCTATAGGGCACTGCATCTCTTTTTGTCCATTAAAAGAGCACCTGTTAGGACATATTTCATGTTTCCTCCTATGCAGTACAACCCTATAGGAGCTCTTTCTTGGGCTAAACTGTTTACTGGAAAGGCAACCTAGAGGGCACTTCTTCATGTTTTCCTGCATACAGTTTCACCTTGAAGAGATTTCATTAAATGTGTCCATTTAAAAAGGTCATCAATACGGCACTTTATTATATTTTCTCCACTTTATTGGTACTTTATCACATTATATCTGTCATAGTGACCACCCCCCAAGGGCACTTTCACAGATTTCACTTTTTGACCATGAGGGCACTGGGTCTCCTGAGTTTGCCAATGATCCTATCTCTTTAATATATCAATTTTAATTATTATGTATAACTTAATCCAAAGGCTTTGCATGTTTTAGAGTTGTGTGCCTATTTATATTTTATCCGTTGCTCAAATGTAGATCCAACCTGTGTTTATGTGCGGTTGTCCAACTGAGCTCTATCTTCAGGGGTTTAGATTGTATAGCCTCCCACTAAGACAGAGGAAAACTGAGGTTCCAGCTGGAGCACTCAAATTCAATTGGGTGTGCTTCGGGAAATCTGGGAAAATTTATGACGAGTCAGTATAAAAGCAGATTGGATGTGTGTACTGCATACCACACCAATCTTTAGATGTAAATTGAATGCATTTTTGTTCGTACAGCCCTTTTACCAAATATACATACATAATAAGCAAGTCAGAATGACGAGGGAAAAATAATGAAAAAACCTTGAGAGGAACTAAATATAAAGGGAAACTCTTCCTGTTCCAAATGACGGATTACAACTCAACATGAAATACACTTAGAGAGAAAAGTCTTGATTACATATAAGTGAGCTACTAACATGGCCTTAAAAGATTCAGTTGCTAAAGTAGTAAAAAATAACAGGAGATTAAAAGTATTGGAAAAGGAAATCCTTAATTTATAAACAAATATAGATTCTACTTTCCAGACCAGACCTTGGCCAAAGGTCGTCAAAAAATTAGCTTTAGATTCAGATTTTTGTTTCCCGCAACTGTCAGACAGAGACAGATTCAAATTTACTTCATGAGGTTCCTGTTGCCATTTACAAGGCTACGTCTCTGACACATGATTGACGCATGTGTCAGAGGTGTAGCCTTGTAAATGGCAACAGGAACCTCATGCAGTAGCATGATTGATGCATGTGTTCAGCACTTTTGGGTGTATGCAACACTCAGGAGTTCTCATGATTATAATTTTCTAGTGTGCCATTCAAATGAGTCAGTATTTCACAACCTCTTTCTTGGCCAATGCACCCGAGTTAACTTTTCTTTAACATGGGAATTTGTCAAGGCAGGTTGCCTCGGGTAACTTGTGTTGATGAAGAGAGACCCGATTTAAATAGTGATACTGACACATTTAGCAGAATCCGTGAACACTGACAAAAGTCAAGGGATCTCTTTTAATCCTTTCATTACTGGCCAAAGTTTAGATAAAAGAGCACATGGCCTTATTTCATTAAAACCAATATTTTATAATCAATATTTTATAGCAATTTACTTAGAAATGCAGCATCTTCAAAAAATATTAAAAATATCTTATAAATGTGGTTCAGAATTCACCTGATTTTAGGACTGACATCCTTGAAACTAACTAGAATGCAGGTAGTAACATATCCAATGAGCCTTATAGTGGCCAAACTTACATTAAAACACATCCAATCGCTCACCATTTTTAAAAGAAGCCTCTGTTTAGTAGTTCAGTGCGTTCATTCATATAGTCATGGGTCACGAGGGTCAATTCATATATAAAAATCAAACTGCAGATTGGAGGGAAACGTGATCTCAGTGATTTATTTGAGTATTTTAAAGCGTGTTGATCTACTAGGATTTTCATAGACAACTCTCTCTAGACTTCACAATGATGTGGAAAGAACATTAAGTTCTGTTTGTGTGGACACGCCTTGTTAACGATAGAGGTCAAATGAGAATGGACGGATCTTTTCAAACTGTCTAATCAAATCTAATCTAATCAAATAATCATGCTTTACAGCAAGTGTGAATGGAAAATCATGAGGTATGAATGAAATGTTTCATTTATATAAAACGTGAAGACTTTTGAGAATCTGGCTATTCAATGTTTAATGTAAAAGTGAATCTTTTTCTGTTGGAAGCTGCTGCTTTTAGCTATAAAACCTAGTTTGTTACCTGAGAAGTATAAATAATTAGTATTCCTTTTCCAGCTGTTAATGCTAGTGTTTGGGGTGTATCAGCATGAGCTGCATACATTACAGTCCGTACAACCAACAACAAAAAAATCTAGCCGTATGAGCAATACTATGAAGGTTTTGCTCGTTTATCAGCATTCCCCTATGATGATTAAGTAATTAAACCTAAAGCTTTTTGAACACTGAGCAGGATAAACTCGACAGACCAGCAAAAGAAGCAATGTTTTTTTATCCTACTGTAATATCAATTACATTTTTTGTAAACTATCGACTCAAAATTGACAAAGTCTTGAATATTTTTTGCATGCTGTTTTGCTCATTTCAGCACACCGGTGAAGATGCAAGCCTCCACAGCTTCTCCTGTCACCAATCTTACCACGGCCACGACCATATCGAGAGAACAAATCCTCATCCAGAGTAAGTGTGTAAACTTATAGGAAAATATATCTACAAGATAGATAGATAGATAGATAGATAGATAGATAGATAGATAGATAGATAGATAGATAGATAGATAGATAGATAGATAGATAGATAGATAGATAGATAGGATATACACTGACTTGGCATAGCATTGACATAGACTGATGATCTCTTCATCATGGCACCTGTTAGTGGGTGGAAATATTTATTAGACAGCAAGTGTACATTTGGTCCTCAAATTTGACATGTTAGAAGCAGGAAAAATGGGCAAGTGTAAGGATTTAAGCTAAATTGTGATGGTTTGACGACTGGGTCAGAGCATCTCCAAAATTGCAGCTCTTGTGGGATGTTCCTGGTCTACAGCGGTCAGAATCTATCAAATTTGGTTCAAGGAAGGAACAGTGGTGAACCCTCATGCACGTGGGGAGCGAAAGCTGGCCCGTGTGGTCCGTTCCAACAAACGAGCTATGAGCTGCTGAAGAAGTGAATGCTGTTATTGCTCGACGGGTCAGAACTATTTTAGCAGAAAAAGGGGTACCTAGACAATATTAGACAGGTGTTCACATGTTATGCCTGATCAGTGTACATTACAAATTGTGGTTTTTCCTGTATAATTGTGCTTTTGTACAAGTGGAAAATTTAAGACAGATCAATAAGTCAAGTCAAGTTTATTTGTATAGCGCTTTTCACAACAGACATTGTCTCAAAGCAGCTTTACAGAATTTAACAGTGAAGGTAAATGATGTGTATTTATCCCTGATGAGCAGCCATGGCGACTGTGGCAAGGAAAAACTCCCTTAGATGTTATGAGGAAGAAACCTTGAGGGAAACCAGAATCAAAAGGGGAACCCATCCTCATTTGGGTGACATCAAGAGTGTGATTATATAAACAGATTGGAGAACAGGATTAGACTTTAACCATCATTAGCAATTTAAAATGTGATTTTGATTTATTCCTTCATGTCATGATGTTGACAAAATAGTGCAACAGAGTGGAAAGAAAGTGATGTTATGGCCAGACAATAATCTAATGATGTCAACAGAGTCAAAGCAGGATGGATAAATGAAATGAAATGTTTATTTAATTTTTCAAAGCCTCCAATCATTTTAATAAAAAGTGCCCCTCTGGAGATCTAGGGTAATATTCTATACATCTGATATATCAGATTTTATGAAGTTAATGGTGCTTGAGCAAAAAAAGCAAAGAGATGGCAATAAACATATACTAGTTATGTTTCGATATAAAGAAACAACTTTTTTAGGTAAATCTCAGGCTTATAAATTGTTTCACACTTATTGGTGTAAGATTATAAGCTTTTCCTGAGCCATATGTAATTCAGAGCTGATTAATTAGAGAATTAAATGGAAAACCTATGATGTGTACCGACAAGTATAAAGATATGCGTTCTCTACAGTGTTAGAAAGCAACACTCGTCACTAATGTTTATAGACTTGGCCTTAGTTACCATGCAGTGATCTCTTGATGTCAGAATAAAGGCTTTGTGCAGTGTTTATTCAGATTGTACTTATGATTATCATGTTTGTGTATTTTGGCTGATCATCACACCACACCCCGTTCAATAGTTTGCGGTCACTCAGATCTGAGTGCTATTAGCTCCACTAAAATCTCTCTAAAGTGCCAGTACCTGGACATTAAATATTTTAAATTAAAGCTTGCCTGTTGTACAGCTCTACACATTGTATTCGAAGCTGTCCATTATACACGAGTTGATTTCGTATGCAGTTAAAGTACTTGAACTAATAACCTGCAAGTACTATTTCCTTAAGACAGACAGCTCCAGATGGCATCTGATATGGTTGCCAAGTTGCCTGTCAACCCACAATCCCAAACAAAAAAAAGGCATGCACAGGGAAGAGCTTTCATTCTTTACTGAACTCTGCTTGCTCTGCTGTACTATCACATGCTCTCATGACCTATTCTGCTCTCTGTCCACGCTGATTGAAGTGTACTGAGATGTTGAAGGGAAGTGAATGGCAAATGAACTACAGAGATTAACATAATGGCTAACTGGGTAGGGAAAGCAGTGCCAGTGATGGTTACATATAAGGAAAGGAAAAACATACAATTAAATTCATAAATCTTAAATTATGATTATGAATAGTTAAAGAAATAACATAATCGAAAAAAAACTAATTGACAAATAGAATAGACCAGACACAGACAGTAAAACAATCCAATTACAATAGACTAAAAATGCGCAATAAATGAATCAAAAAGTCTTTTTGTTTTTAATATTATGGATATCACATGGGAACAGTATGCATATTTGTATAGGGGCATATTTTCTTGTATTAATATTATGTAAAGTCTAATAATATATTACAGACAATGGGAGGTGGAGCAGATATCAGCAGACAGCACAGAGGAGAGGAAATAAATAACACAGTGCACAGCCTTGAGAGAACAGTGAAGCATGCAATATGTGGTATATATATATATATATATATATATATATATATATATATATATACACACACACACAGGGCTGTCAGTGGATTACATATGTGAAACGTGTGATTAATCACAACTTACTCACACATTTTTCACTGTTCTAAATGTTCCTTAAATTAATATTATTATTATTGAGTTTTTAATATGCTAATCATCGTGGGCATGGACAAACTGCAGCTCTTGTGGGATGTTCCTGGTCTGCAGTGGTCAGTATCTAGTAAATGTGCTCTAAGGAAGGAACAGTGGGGAACCGGCGACAAGGTCGTGGGCTTAAAAGTCCAGTAATGCACGTGGGGAGCGAAGGCTGGTCCGTGTGGTCCGATCCAACAGACGAGCTCCTGTAGCTCAATTTGCTGAAGAAGTTCATGCTGTTAATGCTTAATGAGTCAGGACAGATTTGGCAGCAAAATGGGAACCAACACAATATTAGGGAGATGGTCATAATGTTATGCCTGATCACTGGTCATAATGATGTGCCAGTTCGGTGTGTATATACACACATACATATTTAAGGCTGAATGTTTTGAAGCCAGTGACTACTTAACTGTCTGCTTTGAGATTTATGCAAATAAACTGGCTATTTTTAGAAAGAACAACAACAACCCTCAGTAATGCAGTTTGTCTGCACTGTATTCAGTGTGTTGGCTCACATTCAAATCAAAACAGAGCACAAAAACATTGAAAGCCCTACGTGAGGATGAACACCAGATTGCACAATACACAATAGTTTGATTATGATATAAAAAGAAATGTAAAACTAATTACCTGTAATTATATCTTTTTTGTAACACAGATATGACCATCAATAGTCTAAGTATAGTAAAGTCTCGCTGTTAGCTAGAAGCATCAACATAGTATTTAATGAAAAATTACTTTTTTTTGTTTTTATTAAAGTGTCATATTTCAGTTAAAGGTTAATAAACCTGAATGGCTTTCTTGTTTATTTGATTGTTTATTTATGTGTTTACTTGTTTGTTTGTAGCTACAGTACTATGGCGTTTTATGATTTTTTTTCTACTGCTGAATAGAGTTCAAACACACTGTTCATAAAAACACAAAATCATCGCAATTCTAAGCTGAAGGCTGTAAACAATCTATTTTTCCCCTTTCAGGTTCAGGCGCCATGATCGCAGTAATCGTCATCGGTATCATAATCATTCTCAGCATACTACTCATCATACTGAAGACATATAACAAGTAAATCTACATTCCATATAACACAGTGACAGGGTTGAATATTGTGCGCTGAATGTGTTTCCATAAAAAAAAACAAGTTTTGTGAGATGTAAGGTTAAAGATAAATGTCTGTATGCAGCTTATAGACAAAGACCAAAAACACAGCAACATTTGCCATTAAATGAAATCAATTTGATAAATTTTTTTGTATAGCACTTTTAACAATGGACATTGTGCCAACACAGATTTTAATCCATTGTAAATATACATTTTAGCTTCATATATTTGTCCTTATACATTTTATCCCTAATGAGGGAGCCAGAGGTGACCATGATGAAGAAAAACCTCCTGGAGATGGTATGAGAAAGAATAGTAGAAGTTTAAAAGGAAGTCAAGGTTTCTTGAGAGGAACTATTTTTATTTGGTTGATACTCAATGTCCATTCATTATAGTTACATCGCTTGTGTCAAAAAGCATTGAAGTGTTCATGAAGTGAATATTTGGTGAAATCTTAAAAAAATAATACAATACGCTTTATTATTAATAATAATAATAATAATTTTTTATTATTACTTTTCTTTTTTATGTTCTTATAATAGAATGTGATTTTTTTTATCATCAAAAAAAGCTAAATTAAAGAGAAATAAATCAAAATGTAACACTTTTAATACTACTATTATAATTAGTTAATGAATTATTTCTACCGATCTTCTGCTATTACTAGTATTACTATTAGATGTTAATTAATAGTTGTTCATGATTAAAACGTTGAAAGACTGAAGGAGAACATTGTATGTTTGTGCTACAGGAAAATGCAAACAAAGAGAATACTCAGTGGGACTTCCAGCAAACCGCGAAAAAATACAACCTCAACAACAACAACAACAACGCTGCAGATGGCAAACCTACGAGGAGGTTCCAACATGGGAGGTTTTGCACACTTACCCAACACTTTGGAGAACGGGTTCCGGTTACCACGAGCCGAGCTGGCGAATGCTGCCGAACAGATCAGCATGAACAGTGGCTCCACTGTGGTCACAATACACGAAATGCCATCGAACGGAAATACGTAAATAATGCAGTTTGCGATATAAAATAGGCTCCATTGTGCGGTGTGATGAGAGAACACACCCCGAGAATCAATAAAATGATGAAAGGATGATAACCAGGACTTTGGGAAAATAAAACAGAGACCCAACGTTGAACTATTGGCATGTTGAGACCAGCATAAACACCTCTGAAGGCCGAACGTAAGCAATGGATCACTGGGGACATTTTAGGACCCATAAAATGACAGACTGAGGTTGAATGGACTACAAGGAACTTTCACTAAGCACGGGAAAAAAAACCACGGAAAACCATTCCAGTGTTCTGTTACCACGTTGAAGGACTTTTGGCTATTTCACTCAATCCTAATGTGAGGTCCCTGCAAATGGAAACTACCCATGTTTAATAGTAGGGACCTCACAAAATGTCGACTGAGTAAATAATACAGTGTGCATATCGTGTATGAATAAGTTTCCTTTAAGTCCATGTGGAAAGACAGTGTATCGAACACAGAGTGAAATCTGTAAGGTGTAGCTACTGAAAATAGCACTAGCCATAGCTAATGTTTCCCTTTATTTAAAATAAAGAACAACACAAAATATGCGAGCGCAGCATTGTTGAATTCTCGAACCAGAAGGTGCTGTAAAATAAAACCATGGCATATATTACACATCTGTGTATATTGTTCCAATTGGTTATTTCAGGTCATTCATATACAGTCTTTGATCATCTGAGAAACGTTTGTTTAGCAGTTTTGGAAGGAGTCTCTAATCTAGTGTAATGTAAGTGATTACAGCTACTTATGCTGCATTGGACTAGCATTCAAGACCTATTCGGAATACACACACACACACACACACCCTGCTGAATCTATAAACCCTGACTGAACAGTCAGAAAGATGAATATGAAGGCATCCATGTTTTTACCCCTATCTCCTTCTACCTTATATTCATGGATGTTGAAACTGTTGTCAATCCAGACTTGGCTGCTGAGGTAAGTTATATGAAGGGTTTTAGCAACATCTGATGTAATGTGAGGAGGCCTGGGTTGTAGTCAGCTCCACAAGATCTTCCACTCCAAACCATGTAAAGCATATGTTCATAGAGCTGGTTTTGTGCACAGGGGCATTTTCATGTTGGAACAAGTTTGGTCTCCTAGTTCAAGTGAATGATTATATATATAAAAATTGTATTTTTAATACATATTGTTTATGTAATACATAATGCATATTTTAATACAATACAATGAAAGAAAAACAACCCTCAGTAATGTCGTTAGTCTGCACTGTATTACCAAGTCTTGTTTTTCTTTAAAAAAATGAAAACCAGAAAACCAGTCAGTATCTGTTGTGACCACAATTTGCCTCACGCATTTTGCCCTTTACAATGAAAACCGGGATTCATCCGTGAAGAGAACACCTCACCAAAGTGCCAGACGCCATCGAATGTGAGCATATTCCCACTCAAGTCAGTTACAACGATGAACTGCAGTCAGGTCGAGACCCCGATGAGGACGACGAGCATGCGGATGAGCTTCCCTGAGACACTTTCTGATAGTTTGATCAGAAATTCTTTGGTTATGCAAAAAGATTGTTGCAGCAGCTGTGTGGTGTCTGGTCTCACTTAGACTCATCTTGGAGGTAAAGATGCTGGATGTGGGGGTCCTGGGCTGGTGTGGTTACACGTGGTCTCCGGTTGTGAGGCCGGTTGGATGCACTGCCAAATTCTCTGAAACGTCCTTGGAGACGGCATTCATTTTACGGGCAACAGCTCTGGTGGATGTTCCTGCAGTCCAATTGCACGCTCCCTCAAAACTTGCGACAGCTGTGGCATCGTGCTGTGTGATAAAACTGCACATTTTAGAGTGGCCTTTTATTGTGTCCAGCCTAAAGCACACCTGTGGAATAATCATGCTCTAATCAGCATCTTCATCTGCCACACCTGTGAGGTGGATGATTCTCTCGGCAAAGGACTAAGAATATCAGCCTAAACACTGGAAGTTTGTTCCACCACCAAGGTGCTTGAGGAGAAAATCAATCTTTATGCATGTCCTGCTTGTACTCTGCAAGATGATGGGATCGGTTAAGCAGTGGAAGATATTGGATAGAGAGTGGTGCAGTTTGGAGTGAGATAATGCTGTGAAATAGAGAGGTGCAGGTCTGGATTTTGTTGGCAAGCATCAGTGTTTTAAATCCAAAACAAGCCAATGAAGGGAGCGTGGGAGAACTTTGGAAGGCTAAAGTCAGTAGTTTAGCTCTTGACTTATGGATCAGAACCAAAGGTCAGGTGTCTTTCAGAGGCAGACCACCAGAAGTGAGTTGCAGTAGTGCAGTCTTGAGGTAAAGAGGCACTGAACAAGCACCTGATCGGCCCTCGTGGACATAGTTCCACTTGTTTTGATTGATTTTCTATAACAGCTATTGAATCTCTTCTTTTAATAGGTATTTTAAAAGTATGAACTTACACGCAGAGGTGTAATGAAGAATGCTGTTTATAAATTGGCTTAAAAATGTGAAGCTCTTTGTGACAGTTAATGTCAGCTCTTTGTAAGAATCAGCAATAAAGCCTTTCCTTTCAGTTTTCCACCATGGAAAAGTTTTCAGGACTGAGGTGTTTTACTTGACAGTTTCTCAGCAGCAGTGGAAGCTCAACCTTTAAGGTTTTGGGTTACTAATACTAATTAATTCCCTGTATATCAAGGATATATACGATGGTGTAACCCTAAGACTGTCAATGCAAACATTAGTCAGAACAACAGCGCCCCCTGTCGGATAGAAAATTGAATAAAGACGTGCCAGTTTAATCTCAAAGGGGTTTATTCACAAAATAGATGCATAACAAAAAAATACAGCAGCACATGTTCATATAAAAGGTCTCTTTGTATGTGAAAAATAACTTTTTAGAGAACATAGTCAAGCTGCGCTGCATTGCTCTATTCTAGTGCAACATGTTAACCAAAGCCACACAGGCACGAGATCAACACAGACCTCTCAGAAGTCTGCTTGCAATTAGCATAAACAACAAACAAACAAACAAACAAAAGAAAAAAAAACGAAGAAAACATCCAAGTGCAAATCTAAACTTTTTTTTTTTTTTTTACTGACCAAAGGCAACGCTGACAAAGTAGTGAAGCTTAAGTTTAGGAAAACGCCCCAAAATTTCATCATCATTTCAGTCATTTGTGGCACAAATTTGAACTTTCTTTGAATCATTCTTTACAACTTAGTGCAACATGAAACCCATTTTAAATGGAGGACACTTTTTTTTTAAAAAGACATTCTTAACTTTATTCAAAGAAGCCAAAATAAATGTTTGGGGTGGATTACATGAACATTGAGCTCAGTCTTGAGAACTATGTGTTCAGTTCAGTGACCAGAACAGCAGGGAGATGACTGATGATTGATCGATCCCACAAGATCAGTGTAAAGGTTTTGAAGAAGGGGAAGAGAATGAGAGCAGCCTCTTAATCTGTTCTCATATAGATAAGATGCTGTTAAAGTTTAAAGCACAGTTATTTCAATGTGACAAAAAGTTTTTTTATAAGTTTTTTTTTTACCCCCCTAAAAAGAAAAATTTTGAAACAGGTCACTTGGTGAACTTGGTTCACCAAGTGAACAATCTCTAGTCAAGACTTCGTTGTTAAATCTGGGGGAAAGAAAAAAAAAAAAACCCGAAGTGCACAAAATAAAGATTTACCTGAGGATAGAAAGATGCTATGACCACAAAACAGAGTGCCACAGCCACTTTACATAGGAAAAGAAAACAAAAAAACAAAATAAATTAATTTATAAATAGTTTTGTGGGTAGATCGTGGAATTAATTGTACTACCCCAGAAATAAATGCAGATTATAAATGTTTAAAAAACAAAACAAAAAAACACGACTAATTTGAGCCTAGTCTGGAAGGCTTCAATCCAAATAGTTTTTCCACGTGCCCTAGTTGACTCCGCCTTGAATTTTTTCCCTCATGATATTTTTTTCAATACTTTATTAGCTGAAGTAAGGGTGAGAGATTGAGTGAAGAGAACGTACAGAATTGAAAAAGTTTAAAAACAAACACGGGGGAGGCGATAAAATTATTTATATTCCGAAATATACGAATATTCAAATTGGGTTTTATGCCGATGTGTGCATAGTTTAACGCAAATAGAGTAAAATTGCTATGAGGCTCTCTTTAGGTACATTGTGCTTGCTAGGAAGAGTGTATGCCGAGATATGACGGATGGACACGCTAACATCGGGACAGGAAGTCAACAAGGGCAGGTTGAAAACAAGTGGGATGCAGGACAAATTGATCTATTTGATAATACCACTAAAAAAATACACATGTATGTAACCAAATCAGTTCTCAATCCCTGGGGTTGGGCGGTGTTGGGGGGGGTGTTTGGGTGGGGTTTGTATCTTCCTACTTACTAACGGGGGTGAGAAAAACACAAATCTGTGCAGTGTAGGAATTCCCCAGGCCTCGACACTGGAACCTACTGAACTAAGTGCTAGTCACGATTGTACGAGTCAGCGAGTTTCATCACTTGATTTCAGACCAGTGTTCAACACTACTGCTGTAAGCAACTCATAATCAAGAAAACGAAACGAACAAAATCCGCGAAATCATGTTTTTTGTTTCCGTCTGACAGGTTTCCAACATAAAAATGAGCTAAGTATCTAAACTAATTTCATTGTCTTTGATTACAAGCTTAGCATTCAGCCTCTGAGACCTTGTCATATGCACTATGCATCGTAGCGGGCGATCGTAGAGGAAAATAAAGGAAAAGCCGGCTAAATGAAGTACAAAAAAAAAATGAAAGAAAAGAAGCAGCATCGAGAAAGATATGAAATAGAAAAATAAATACCTGTCCGGTAACAGAAGCTTAAAAGGAGCTACATGTAAGATTACTGCGAAGCTAAAAGTCTGCTGTATTTTTATAACAGCAATAGATTTCCCTAGTCACAAGCTATTTGAGTACAAGTGTGTGTGTATGATCAGACTGTCCGGTACGGTAGCGTCTCGGCGCTGGAATGAGGTTCAGAAACAGAAGGAGGAACGAAATACTTCACTGTTGGTAAATAACACTAAAATCTGACGCGCGGAATCTGAATGCCAAGGACAATCTTACATGCGGCTCCTCTAAGTGCTGCTTTTATTTGGATTACACAAGAAAAAGTAATTTGACACATAACTTCACATAAAGTTTTCACGTGTCATTTCATGACGCGAGAACTCCACGCCGCAAAACCTCCGAGCCGTACCGTTGTGTCACCGGGTCATGACTTCGAAGTCGCTGGGTGTGGCATCTTTTCTTCTGCTCTGATTGGCTGTGGTCGGCCTCCGGGCCGAGGTCACGGTTCTCCGTGCCCATCCTCAGCCGAGTTCTGATTGGAGGGGAGGTGGGGGTGTGGCTTGACTCTAGAGATCTGATGGGATGAGAATGGGTAAAGTCTCTCCCCTCCGTTTCCTGCTCCCCTTCCGCCCCTTTGCTGTCGTTGCGTTTTGGAATGCGGAAACTCCCCCAGTTTTTGACGTTGGACACTTTTTCTGACATCGTCTTTCCCTGATGCTGACTCGAATTCATCCTCCGAAGAGACCCGTTGTACACGTCCTGCACCGTGACCGAAGTTTTCATTTCCGCCGCTTTGCTATCAGACATGGCCATATGATCCATTACACTGTTCTGCACAGTCTCGTCTATTACTTTTGACGCTGGGTTCTTTCGATCTGGTAGCTGATCCCAAATCCTGCTCCTCCTCCTTTTCCTGCGCTCTCCCCTCGGCTGCTCCGTCTCGCTCGCTTCCGTTTCATTCCCACCGCAGCCGGAATTCTGGACGCCCTCTGAGCTAGACAGTTTACACAGTAGGGATGCGTCCATCTTGACCGACTCGTCCGCTTCGCTCTGGCCTCGTCTGGAGCCTCCGTGCCGAGAGGCGCTTTTTCTCAGCGACAGCTCGGTGGCGCTGTTCTGAGCCGTGTGACCTCTCAAAGGTTGGGGAGAAGTGGATGACGAGGGTGCGACCCGGAAGTAAAACATGGCCTCCTCTAATTGCCTGGTGGAAGATACGCCTTGAATGCGAATATAAAAAGGAAGGAGAAAAAAAAAGAATGGAGGTGAGAGTGCGCAAAAGAAAGAGAGATAACAGAATTGAGACAGAAAATGTGACCACTTGCAAACTTTATGGAATGATGCATTTTTTTTTCCTTAGCAACGTTTAAAAATAGGATAGAAATCTAATAAACAGGATGAGACAATCCCGATATTTTAGTTGCATACGACCTCCAGTGCAGTAGGGGGCTCACCAGCGAGTCTGCCTTGCTCCAGTAGCCGGACATGATGATGAAAAATCTGCTCCTGCACTCGACACACAGACCGTTTGATCTTCTCCCGTCGGGTCACCATGTAGGTCAGGTTCCGCACCTGCACATGCAGAGACACACATAACATATCTCACTTTTATACTAATTATGCAAATATAAAACTTAATATGTTTAAGATTCCTGTATTTAACTTATTTCAAAGCCTTTTCAAAAGAATCAACAAGTTTCCCAAAGCAGTAGAAGTGTTCCAGTCAGCAAAAATGTTTCATGGATATTGGATTCTGCCAGGATGAACATTTTGGGGAACATCATGCCTAATATTTTTTTTGCCCTTCGCGCATTAACAGCATTCACTTCTTTAGCGCTTTGATCTACAGGAGCACGTCTGCACATCAACGAGACTCGGCCGCCCGTGACTCTGACCAGGAACAGCCCACCAGGGAGCAACTGCAGTTATGGAGATGCTCTGACCCAGACGTCTAGCCGTCTAGCCGTCAATTTGTCAAACTCGCTCAAATCCTTACGCCCGCCCATTTTTTCTGCTTCTAACACGTCAACTTTGAGGACAAAATGTTCACTTGCTGCCTAATAAATATATCCAGCCACTAACAGGAGCCATGATGAAGAGACCATCAGATAATCACTTCACCACTCATAATGTTATTTGTTAAACTACACCATCACCACCAAGAGAGAGGAGTGTAAGAGATTCTGGGATGATTTATACGTGCACATGATGCCCTGTGTACACATTACGAGCTGCCCCACGTTACCAGGAAGGAAACCAGGAGGAGGTGCGGTATCTAACAAAACACCAAAACATGGCAACACCACATACCCTTTCCAGATCTTGTCGCAGGTGGGTAAAAAGGCGGAGCCTGCGAAGCAGCACTTCCTGTTCTCGGCGGGTGAGGCTTTCCTCTTCCTCTCGCTTGGGTGTGACGAGCGGCTGGTTGAAGTTCGATTTGCGTTTCAGCTTCCAGTATTGAAACAGGAAATCCACGTTCTCCAGTGGCACATGCAGGTGTTTGGAGACTTCCTCTATGTTGACGAATCGGTAAAACTCGTCCTCCAGCTGCTGTACGCGCAGCTTTCTCTCGCTGAGTCGCGCTCCGTCCGCTCCTTTCGCCCTCCCTTTGTCGTCTATCAGGCCGCTCTGCTCGTGCCAGTCCAAGCCCGAGTGCGTGGGACAGTAGGATTTGAACTTGACCTCGTCCTCGTCTGTCAGAATGGTGTTCATTTTCAGGCCATGCTGAAGGCCGCAGGTAACGTGAAAAGCCACGCGGCAGCTCTTAGCAGAACACTGGAGGTAAAAGAGGGAAATAAAATGTAAATGCATTAAGGTTCAGGTGGAAAAGGGAAAGATTTGAAAATCCAAATAAGCTTTTCAATTACAAAATTCCTGTTAAAAACGGACAAGAAGGGGAAAAAAAAACACTACGACGGGTTTGTATTACACAGTGAATACATCAAACTGCTGCACTAAATGTCTTGTATTATTATTAACAGGGTGAACAAATCACTAACTCGGGCACCTGGGACAACCGATTATATCTCCAGGCGATAAGCTTTCTAGTTGTAGCTGCAGAGTGGACAAGCAGGTTCTGTACGCTGTTGATTTATTGGCTTGCAGTAATTTTTTTTGTCTTCCACGAAGAAATAAGAAGAGAAACTGCTGACTTTTACTTGCATGTTTGAACATTAGACACTCTGGATGGCTCGCATTTTTCATTTTTAGCATGCGATGCTATCGATTACTCATTTGTCTGAAACACGCGTGATATGCATGAGAAAACTACCTTTGACCTCAAATAAATGTAAAGAAAAGTGAAGGACCTGTTTTACGTGCGACACAAGGACACCACTGCTCATACGCAAATTGTGTACGTCATTGCTGAAGATTAACGGCTGCTTTTTCAGAGCAATCAAGATGCAGAATAACAGAGCAGAATAAGGACTGCATCAAGATGAATCTTCTCTACAGAATGAACAGTCTACTAATAAGTCTATTATGAATATTTGCTACATATACATTACAGCACAGTGACATTTTTTTATTCGCATATTCCAGCTTGCTCGGAAGCTGGGGTCAGCCATGACACAGCGCCCCCTGGAGCACGGAGGATTAAGGGCCTTGCTCAAGGGCCCAAGCGATTCAGTGTGGCGATTACCAATGCTTCAACCCTCATTCGGAGGTACACGATTCTATAAGATGTCTTCGGATGTGGTAGCATAAAATTTTCCCTTCACTTTAACCTGTTCCAAAGCCAGCTCCATGAAGCTTTACATGAGTTGGAGTGGAAGACCTCTTGCTATAGAGCTCTGACCTCAACCCGTGTCATTTAGCAGACACCCTTATCCAGAGTGACAGAGTGGCCTTTCTCAAGGGGCAGCTTGTTGGTGCTGGCATTTGAACTCATGAGCTTCTGATCCAAAGTCCAAAGCCTTAACCACCTTTTAACTCCTTTGGGATGAATTGGAACACTGACTTCACCCCAGGCCTCCTCACCTCTCCTACGTCAGTACATTTACAGCCTTTGAGGGTTTAAGGACCCAGCAGTGGTAGCTTGGTGATTCTGGGATTTGAATTCATGACCTTCTGATCCAAGGTTCGATGCCTTAACAACTAAGCGCCCACCTCACTTTAATAACACCCTTGTGGCTAAATGTGCACAAATCTCCACAAGCACACTCCAAAACTTCGTGGAACATCTTCCCAGGAAAAATGAAGGTTATGATGACAGCAAATGTGACCTGGGTTGTTCAAAAAGCACATACCAATCTTGACAAATGGCGTACAAATTTACATGCATAAACAAAATGTAAAATGAGGAGACTGCTAATAAATACATGATTTGTCCACCCTGATAGTGTTTTTTTTAATCCACGGGATCACGTGTCATGTTTTACCTGTATGCAAGCGCCGGTCTTTTCTTTACACAGGCAGCAAATTAGAGCCCATCGGTTATTTGGGATCTGAGACACACTCGTAATGGGCTCCATCTTCTCCGGGTTACCTATGCTCACCTGGAGCGTGTGTGAGAGAGAAAGAGAAAGTTGAGAAATTTGAGATTACATCGTTTGTTTATATTAAGTGATATGTGCCAGCGGGAAGGGATTTTAAAGGTTAATACGAAGAGCCTTTATTTATTTATTTGATAAGATTTCGTCCAACAGAAATCCACATTTGCACACAAAATGCTATTAGTTTGTGTGCTGGACTTATTCAATTGTACTGTACAATATTGTGTTTTATACAGTAGCACACTGGGTTTTATACCTCTGGTATCCACAGAGCACAGCTCACATGGACCCACTTGCTGCCACTGCGGGTGGGTTTCATGGCTCCGCCTTTCTTCGGGCAGAGCTGGCATTTGGGTGAGATGCCCAGCGCGCATGTCCGACACAACCAGCTGCCTTCTGGAACCTTCAGGATGCCATAACACGCCTGCAAGGAAGCAGAAAAAAAAAAACCATAAAGAACACAACACTATTCATAACCACAAGCTTATAAACACACACATACACAAACACAATTAGTCACCAAATGTTCCTTAAGCCTGAGTGAGCACACACACAAACACACATGCACACACTTCATTCCATGCACACATACTGACTAGCATATGGCTGGCACACCCTTTCTCTCTCTCACACACACACACACACACACACACACACACACACACACACTCACACACTCACACGGCATAAGGCATATTCTTCCAGAGATAATAGCTTCTAATAGACTTGTTTCGTAATTAAAAAATGAAAATTCTGAATAAACCATTTAAAACTGTTTGAAAATATTACAAACTTGTAAAAGCCGTAGCTAAACGAAGCTCGTTGGATTTATTTATTTATTTTTTAATAAAAAGGCAACTCACAGCTTTTGGTTAATTATTGACAAAACATCTGTTGTTTAACTGGAATGTAACTCATTGAAGATTTCTCCTAATTAAAAAGGTTCAATTAACACTTTCAAAGTTTCTCTCGGAAATCTCGCTCATTTCCGACACACACACACACCTGATGCACACATATGTTGCACTTGTCGCAAAACACCATCTCATTGCCGTCCTCTCCGTCAGGTGACTGACACACGTCGCACACCACGTCCTCGTCGTACTCGATCCCGAGCCCCTCCTCCGTTTCCATTGCGTGGTTCATGTTGTCATAGCAACGGCGCTCAAACTCCTCCATGAGTCTCTCCATGGTGTTCTCGTCCAGCACCTGCATGCCTGAGGACAGGACACGGACACACCCGGCTTGTTAATGTAATACACACGTATATCTTAGGATCGTTCTTGTTTCGTTTCGTTTTGTTTGCGTTCCGGATTTAAAAACTAATAATGCCATTTATTTATTTTTTATTTAAATATGTCCTTTTCACTAAAGGCAGTGACATATAACAATAACGATGTTCCTACATGAGTGTAACTATAAATTGATAAAAGGTATAATGATTCTATGATTAATACATTTTAAGGAAGATAATTGCTCAAGTATGAAAGGAATAAAAATCTGTTATAAGAAAATAATCAACTCTCAGGATGTTAATTATTAATGGGATCGCAAAAGCTGTGGAGCGAAGACATGTATCTGAGAGACAACAAAATGTTCAGCACGTTCGCTGTCCGAGTACCATATTGACACGTCTCGTCTCGTCACGTGGGTGTTAACCAACAAAATATGCAAAATAGCAAAACTCTAATTCGTCCTATAAGGGTGCACTTTATTTTACACCTCAGTGTACATTCATTCTTTTCCTTTGAAGGCATTTATAAAGACTCTCCTGTGTTTGCGTTGCAATTTGGCTTAAACGAAAGCAGTCAAGACTCTGGATGAACCCTTAAACAAACCCTTAACACGTTAACGCAGGTTGACTTCCTGTTGACTAAAATCATTTCCCTACTAGTTTCATTAACATTATTATAGTTGTATTAATTATATTTATATTCGTATTGGTGGTTTGTCAAAAGAACAAACCTTCAGTGCTTTAAATATTACATTTCATTCCTTTACTGTAAAAAAAAAGATCAGAAAAACTCCCGGAGTTTGATGAAAATGACAATTCAAGAAGAATTCAGTTTACCTCTAAACTTACCCATCTGTGTGAACTCTCCGTTAGCCACCTCCAGCCAGGCGACGTCTTCCTCGTTCAGGTCGTACCGGCACGTTCCCTCAGAGAGCGTCCCGATACCCACGTACCCCAACACTGACGCCTCAGGCCCCCAAGAACGAATCAGCTTCTTCGGTCTCGTGAACAACATGCTGGAAGATTTCTCCAATACGACGCTAAAGAAGAGAAAAAAAAAACATGCAATTTGTTAGCTGAAAGCCAGAATTCTGTTATATATATAGTGAATAAAAACTTTCTACCGAAGCATGACAGAGGTCACGGGGTTCAACAAATAACTAAGTAACTTCAGGTAGTCTTTTACTTACGGTGACGGCCTTTCTCCTGCTTCATGCTGATTTATCATTTTCTGCTCTAAACTGAGAAACCTTTTTCACTACAAGCAGGAGACATACTTGGTGCTTGAAAGACATGCTTTTATCACTAAAATTGCTGTTTGAAACGGAAAAAAAAATACACCGAGACAACTTTACTCCGTCACCCGCTAGCGAAAGTGGCATCCCAATTTTGTCGCACCGCTCCTGTCGAAAAACCGTAACTCGACCCTCGTAACTCGTATCGATCGTAGCTTTGTGTGATTGGTTCTCGGCTATAGATAAGACCTCTGGAAACTTTTTAGTCACGATCTCAACTATGAGTAAGACTAGTTATATCATCATCCCCTGGACAACCGACGAACACAAAAATAAAATGACTCAAATCTATAATGTACGCTGCTAAACGTTTCTTTGTGTTCAACGCCGTGTTCGAGCGAAGCGGGCGTGTTCCATTCGTTACATCCACCAGATATTACCGTCAACAACATCTGGGAATTAACAGCTGGCTCTCACAGTTCGTTAATTAATGATTATTGCGTTTGCGTCGAGCGTTGTTCTGATTCGTCTCGCCGTACCGTACTGCAGGCTCGGGGATGGACTCCGGGCTCACGGGGACCTGAACACCTTTTCCCATTCCTGCCTCCAGGGATCAGAAAGCACGTAATAATCCTCTGGGTTGAGCTGGTATGAATCGTGAAGCTTCATCGCTGTGATGAAATCGGTCCTGAATACCTGAGGGTGAAAAGAGTGAAAGAGCGATGCCGTGGTAACATAGTCAGTTCATTAATAAAAAAACATTCAACGGGTTTATGTTGATGCACTTGGGGGTGAAAAGGGGACGGTGTGGTGGGAATTACCTCTGACGGTCTCTTTCCATCTCGCCTCCTGTGATGGGATTTTGAGACCTGAGACCATGATGTGCAATTACCTAGAGAAGAAAAATTTGCACGGACATGAGGCAAGAAACATGATGTACATGATCGCAGCCTATAGAGTCGAAGTCTTACACAACAACTACAGTCCCTTCATCAGAAATGTTAGCATGTGACCCTTTTTTTGGCTAAATTCATCATTTAAAGGCAATGCGCTGTATATGAATCAACGCTCAATGTTTTGAGAGCTCCTCTTCATATTTAGGACACGATATCATAAGATGTCCTACTAGACATTTTTTTTTTGAGAAATGTTCATTAAGAAAAAAAAGTTACCTCAAGTTCTCATCTAGTTTCCACTTTCATGTTCAGCTTCTGATTTGGCTCGTGTACCAGACATCAAAAGGTCTTACAAGTTTTAAAAGGTTGAACAAAAGCTCAATTGAATTTCATTCCTGGACCACTAATTAACCCTCCGTGCTTTTTTTGTTTTTTAGCTGAAGCTGGTGTGTTACAGAAGGCACTGTAGGGCACTGGGCATGGGTAAGAACCGCTGATTCAAGTCCAGAATATGAATCGCATGCATGATATCAAGGGGATTTACACTTTATAAAGCTTTCCAGAAAACGAGACCCCAAGACACTAAGGGACAATTCCCTCAATATACAGTCCCTGCTCTTCACCTGAGTGTGTGTCAAGGTGCTCACTTCCTTCACATCCGCTTGTGCACGTCTGCTCGTGTGCCTTCATGAACATGTGGGTTTGAAAAGCCTCTAATCTTTCCTCCACTATTATAATGACAGAAAATACAACATGTAGTGCACAACATCAACAGAATTTCCAAAAAAGGAAAGCAAAACTAATTTAAAAAAGACACGCATGCAAAAAAAAAGAGCATCATAAAACAAAACAAAAAACGAAATAGAAAGTGCTTACTTCCATTATCAGACTCCTCACTGGTGCTGGGAACACGGCTTCGCTTCATGGTCAGCGTCCGCCGTCTCCAAATAACTCAGCAGACCAGTTTTCCTACAGAGATCACAAACTTAATGAACACCACTAAAGTTTCACACAAAAACCTGAGCGTCTATCTCCAAGCACACTGCTTTATTCAGAGATTTATTATATATATGTGTGAGACAGTACACAATATATTAAATCTGATTTGTATTGGAATAAAAAGACAAAAGGGATAAATGCTGGTATGGAAATTCTGAATAAAAGTGGTGAAGCTTTAAAAATAAAAGTATCCTTAAATGCGAACTAACAATCTCGCTGATTAAATGCACACTTTCTAGACTTTATTAAATAAAACACTTCTTACTGTTTTATTGTTTATAAAGCTTGCAGAGTAAATATCTAATCATTATAAAAAAAGAGCAAACATTTTATTTGTTCATTATTAATCCAATATTTCAATACAAATATTTAAGATTTCAGAATACCTACATGACAAATTATTCTTAGGGAGTATTATGTTTATACAGTCACTATATTATTATTATTATTATTATTATTATTATTAATAATAATAATATTACATATCCCATATCTTAAATTGATATCTAATACTTCACTTCACATATATTGAGCCTTACACATCTTGCTCGAATTTAATTTGACAATTTTCTTTTTCTTCACATTAGATCATATACGTGTTTTGTGTGTTATAAAATTGCGTGTGTAATAAAATGGCTGTCAAAATTAATAACGTGTTAACGTTCAAAATAATATTTTTTAAATGTAATTACTAAAATGAAAACCTTCAACGCAACACATTTATTCACGGCGTCCTTTCTTTACCCCGATAGTTAAATAATTTTTAAATCACAGTTTTATTTTACTGATGCGCCAAGTCGCCAAAATCAAGCACCAAAATCCGCCAATTAAAACCGTCCGTGTGGAAACATGGCAAAAGTTCAGTTTGGTGTCCTGTTCATTTCCAGATTTTGCATTAGATAAAATTATTTATAAATAAAAGATCAAAGATATGAGTATACACACTTTTTGTACTTCCTCGACAGTTCTGCCAATTTTTCTATTGCCAAGTTAATAATATTTATACAAACATACATATATAAACAAACACACACTCGACTAACGGATAGATTGTATTCATTTCCATGAAAGTTTAATCTGTAATTTAAAACGCGTGGTGTGAATTTTGTGTTAAAAAATAGATAAATAATAATAATAATAAAACTAGTTTATTCTGCACAACACAAACAGCGGGAACGGTTTGACCGGGTCACGTGACCACTCCGGCGGATTTCTCATTGGCTACAGTGTCCGGATGACGTAATCATCTAGAACCATCATCCCGCGGGATGAAGTAGCGGTCTCGCGCCCGGAGGGGCCGAAAAAAAAATATATAATAATAATAATAATAATAATAATTTAGGCGCAGCGTCATAAAAAACAAACAAACTAACACAATACTTCAAAAACCTTGATACAAACATCATTTAAATAATTTATTCAATATATTGATATATATAGTGGGCTTTTAAACAAGACGCGCATCACGGAATCGCGCAAACTCGCGCGCTGAACGCGGCTAAAAACAGAAGCCCGGCCGAAAAAGGGGTCCTGAGCGAAAGGCCACGCCCCCTGACTGGAGGCGATTAGCTGCCCGCTGTGCTGCCTGAGTAAAATACAATGTATTTATTTTAAAGCCGTTTCTGTAAAAAGTGTAGGAACAGTTTTAGGGGAAAGACGCGGAGAAGATCCGGAGATGAACTCCGGAGGGGACACACAGAGTTAGATTTCCTCAACTTGTACAAAAGCACAGGAAGAGAAAGAGAGAGAGAGAGAGAGAGAGAGATATGGTGTAGCGTTAGTGGAGCCCAGGGGGATGTTCGGGTAAACAAGTGGCGCGTGTGTGTGTGTGTGTGTCTGGGGCATGGAACAGGGTCTCCTAGACGGGGTAGAGGGTAAGAGGGTAAGGGGGTTAAGGGTTAAGGGGTTAAAGGGTAAGGAGAGAAAGGGGGCGGTTCGGTAGTGACAGGAGTCAAAGTAACACCAACTACATAAACATAAACACACGCAGCAGCTCAGAACAGCCCCAGGAGCGAGCTCCATCATCTCCGCCTTTCAGTTTACACTCTCCCGTGCTGGAGAAAGTTCATCTCCGAGTTCTCCTGCGCCATGAACGTGTACCGAGAGAGGAGCAGGAGCTCCATCATCTGAGTTGGCACAAACACACACACCGAGCAGCCCCCCTTCTCCTCCCTCCTCCTCCTCCACTCTTACCCCTCTCTCTCTCTCCCTCTCTCTTTCTCTCTGCCCAAATCTTCACCTCTCTCACTGAATAAATTCCCCCTAAGGGGCAGGATGGAGGTCAGATCCTGCTCAATAATCGTATCGGACAGGGTTTTACTGCCCCATGAACTTAATCTTTTGGCGCCATTTTAATGACGTACTACGTTTCCACCACCGGACCATCTGCACCCGGGGGGAGAAGAAGAAAAAAAAGGAAAAACTCGCGGAAATCCAGCGAACGCGTGGTGCAAATGTGCGCCTTAATTCACCGTGCAAGAAAAAAAATAAACAAAACAGAAGAAGAAGAATTTAAAACATGGCTGCGGTACCTTGTGCACAGTGCGTGAGAGAGAGAGAGAGAGAGAGAGGAGAAGACGAAGCCGTTCCCCTGCGTTGGCGTTTCCGTGTAGCTAAGCGATGGTGGTGGTGGTGGTGGTGGAGCTGCTGCTTCTTGCAGTTTGAGTTCGGGCGGCACGGTGCTAGCAGCAGATCGTCTCCTCTCCTCTTCTCGCCTACCCGCCCCGTTCTCTCTCTCTCTCTCTCTCTCTCTCTTTTTTTTTTTTCCACTTGTACACACACCAAATTCAAGTTACGCACTCGATGCGTTTCCACGCGACCGCCGCCAGAGGGCGCTGTTTCTCAAGCTAAAGATGGCTTACACTTCAATTCGACTAACCAAGAGTAGCAACTCTGATAACTTCCGGGTTCCCCCTCCCACTCCTCCTGCTATTTATTTATTTATTTATTTATTTATTTATTTATTTATTTATTTATTTATTTATTTTTTTTTTTACATTTTAGGTACGTTTTATTTTTGCGTGACCCCACTTTTTTAAAATGTATTTATTTTTTTATTTCACATTTTAGGCCTTTTGCATGACCCCAGTTTTTTATTTATTTATTTATTTATTTATTTATTTATATTTTATTTTACATTTTAGGTCTTTTGCATGACCCCACATTTTTTTCTTTAATAGACAATAAAACTCAATTATATTTACGAGAAAAACAAGCAATTTGGATTATTTAAAAATGTAGTAAAATGCAATGCATATGAAGTACTGAAATAGTTCAAAAGATGAACCTTTCTTTCTTTCTTTCTTTCTTTCTTTCTTCTTCTTTATACAGTTCATTTTAGGCCTTTTGCATGGCCTCACATTTTTCATTTTGTCTTTACAAGACAATAAAACCCAATTATATTTACAGAAAAAACAATTTACATTATATAAAATGTATTTAAAATGCAATGCATGTTAAAATGAATTGCAAAGTTTAAAAGATGAACTCTGTAAATGTGGTCCTTTTTTAGCTCACGTTCTTATTTTCGTTCCTCCTTCTTCGTTTCACACTGAAGGACTTATGTGGCCCCACTTTTTTTTTTTTTTTTTTTTTTTAAAGTACTTGAAATGTTCTAAAGATGAAAATATAAATGCAGTCCATGTACATTCTGGTCATTCTGTTTTCAGCGTATTTCTCCACCCTCATAGAAAATAACACACAGTCTCATTTTTATTCAGTATTGTAGCAAAATTAACAGGGAATAAAAGCACTGCACTAATATTCAAACCATCAACAGGTAGTAATGATTTCAGGAATTTTTTCAATAATACAATTGAAAACATCACACAAAAAATCCAGACAATGAATATAAATCCAAACTATTTCATAAATAACCCTGTAGACAGCAGTGTAATTATAACAGACAATCACAAAGTTTACATTTACAAAGTTTTACTCCTATTCAAGAGAATGACAACTTTATTTCCTCCAAAATTGTTAACTGTATTGCCTACAAGTTTCTTCAAAAATAATTGCAGAGGTAATTGAACCTGTTTTAAAATTGATAAACTCTTCCATCAGCACTGGTTTTATACCAAAATCTTTCAACCTGGCAGTTATCAACCCCCTTATTCAGAAACCTGCCCAACTACAGTCCAATATCAAACCTCCCCTTTATCTCCAAGATTTTAGAAAAGTTGATTCGGCTCACACCTACTTAGGAATAACATTTATGAAATGTATTAGTCAGGATTTCGGCCTCATCATAGCACATAGGCGGCGCTAGTTAAGGCAGTAAATGACCTGTTTTTGGCCTCTGATCAGGCTTGTGTCTTCTAATTTGTGTTGCTCGACCTTGGTGCAGCTTTTGACACCATTGATCATAATATCCTACTCGCTGGACTAGAAAATGTTGAAATGAAAGGAACAGCTCTCTCCTGGCTTATGTCTTATCTGACTGATCACTATCAATTTGTTGATGTAAATGGTGAGTTTTCCACACTTTCTGAGGTAAAGGTTGGGGTTCTGCAAGGATCTGTCTTAGGCCCACTGCGTTTTTCTTTATAAATGATGCCTCTGGGTGAAATTATACATAAATATGGTATTCGCTTCCATTGCTATGCTGATGATACACAGCTTTATATTTCACAAAGCCAGATGAGAGAGATCAGCTTAACAATGTTGAGGAGTGTGTAAAAGGCATTAGAGAGTGGATGCTTGATAACTTCCTTCTGCTCAATTCAGATAAGATGAAAGTTCTTTTAGTAGGACCACATGCATCTAGAAGTAAACTTTCAGATACCGTTGCATCTCTGGATGGTCTTTCTGTCTCAGTGTGTACAGCAGTCAAAGACCTTGGTATGGTTACTAACTCTAGTCTTTCCTTTTAAGCTCATGTGAATAACATTCCCAGGATCTTTTACGCCTTCTTTTACCTTTGAAATATTGCTAAAATTAGAACAATGATGTCATCACAGGATTGCTGTCTGGCTGTTCGAGTAAGTGCATAAATAACCTTCAGTTACTCCAGAATGCAGTAGCAAGATTCCTCACTAGATCTAGAAAATTCGCTTAATTATCGACACTAGAGGGCGCTCGTCCGCAGCATATTTCTGGATCGTCATCTTCATTTTTTTGCACTTGAGATTAATTATTGGTGCTCAAAAAAAGCATCACTAACATATTTATCATTTATGTTTGACACTATTTTATATATTGACATCTATATTTATTTGATCTATATTTATTTTATTGGCATGTTGGTTATATATTACATGTAGCTTAGTAGGTAGAATGGTTTCAGATCTGGAATTGGCGGTTTAAATCCCTCCTTCCGGTGTGTATGGATTTTGCATGTTCTTCCAGGCCTCGGTGATCTATTGCACATATTTTCTAGGCATATTGGCATTCAAAATTGTCAGGAGTTTGATTTTTAGCTTTTGTGGAGTCTGGGCCTTGTGCCCAAAGTCCCTGGGAATAAGGCTCCAGGCTTCACTGGGTTTCAAAGTGTGAGCAGTAGATATAATCCATGAACAATGAATCATGATACATTTCTTGATAGAGTCAAAGTACCTCTGTTTATCATTCTGTATAAGGGCATTATTTTTGCTCTTCTTGTGTATAGATGCTTGCATTAAAATCTTGTATCTTCTGTATGGTTTTTTTTTTTCTCATGTTAAGACCTGATCTCTAATTTTACATGAGAATAAAAAAAACCATACAATAATACCACTAACAAATCGAGACCAGTATCACTAAGCACATCCCAATCATCTTAGTCTAAACATATTAAATGTGATCCAATGTAAATGAAAAGACCATTAAATTTCGATTGTTCTTGGATTTAATAATTTCACCATGGAAAAGATTATACATTTAGAGGCTTTTACTTATGTATATATATATCGCAGCTTGTTAGTACAATGGGGTCAGAGTGCAGGGTCACCCCTAAAGCAGAGAGAGTAAAGGGCCTTTCTGAAGGGCCCAAAATGTTGGGAGTGCTGGGGCTTCACCTTTACAATCAGGAACTCAGAGCTTTAACCACAGAGCTCCCAATTTCCATAAAAGAAAGGCTTGTCCAGGATGAAGAGTTGGTTGCAATAAAATTTAGCATGTGTGTATGTGATCTTACTGTTTACAAAAGAAATGTAATTGGAAAACAACTCAAATACCTTCTTGAGATTAAATACATAGTACAGTATTTTAAAATACTATATTTTGGTACATGCACACAGAGTAATACTGAACAATGATCACTTTAGAGTGGAAAAGTAGTAATTATGTCTTAACATGCATTCCCCCAGTCTATTGCATCTAATTAATATAATATATTATGTGAAATCCGCTTTTTGTTCACAGTCAGGATCCAGACAGCAGTTATATGAGGTAATCAGAGACCTGAAGGCAAAAACCGTACCTGTGGAAAATGTGTATGGATGGAATACAATTGAATTCACTTCAATAATACTGATGGTATTTGCAGGACATCAAGCTGGAAACATGAAAACGATATGAAGAAATTCACTGTTTAATCTATTAATCTCACTCCAGTGTGTCTGAAGTGTGTGGAATGACCATAAACAGGCTGGAGATTCATGACCGAGTCATTTCAGTGATGGTTCTAAACTCTGGAATGATCGTCTTTGCAATATATAGACAGACGTAAAATATTTTGTATGCTGGATATTTAATATTCTGGACTTTTACTTGGTCTTTTTTTTGTTTTGTTTTAAACGTGTGAAATTCATGTTTACAATCGGATGTTTCTCACGTCTAATCTCTTCTACTTTGCATGGGATCACAAGCTCTAGAATGGTTTTGCATGAACATGATTCCGCGTCAGGGTCGGTGCACACGGTCATTAATGCAAAAATAAAGCCAAATGCTTGTGGAAAATATTATTATTTGCAATTAAAAAATTTTCTTTCAATTATAAACGAGTGCAAAATAAAAGCATTTTCACTCGTGATGTCAAACTCTGTGCCACCTAATAAAATGTTTCTATTGGATACAGAATTGTGAAAGTTGAGCAATTTGAAACGTAAGGGTTCTTTTCTGTAATCTATTCGAACCATTACTTTATAAAGCAGAGCAGATATTATACTGCACTGATGCAGCGTGTGCATGTGGGGTTATTTGAGAGCGAGGATGGCGTCGTAGGATTTTCCCGTCCTGCAAACCTGCACGTCAGAGAAGCCGGTTACTTTGAGCATGTGTGTGTAGTGAGAGGGAGAATGCTCCTTCCCCTCCGTCTGAAGCAGCATATTCAGGGAGAAGAGCTGAGCCATGATGGGGCCTCTGTGATTCTCAAACAACATGGCCTCTATCAACAGAACACCTCCACCTACACACACAAAATATTGGAAATTATTATCAGGAAAATGAGGAAAATTAGGTCATTAAATACAGTCTCATATATGTCAAGTCATAAACCAGGCCAAGAACAACATTCGACATTTTTGATATTTTTTTATCATTACTTTTGATACTTTGATACAGGAAGTAGTTTGATGTGCAACATATAATTGCACAAAGGCAATCAGATTGCAGCCAGATCAAAAAATCCTGAAGCTTGTTGCCAAGCCAGATCAAAAAATCCTGAAGCTTGTTGCCAAGCCAGATCAAAAAATCCTTAAGCTTGTTGCCAGAAAAGTGTGTAAAAAAAATTATAAAAATGTGTATCAATAAGTGCATGTGCCTTTTATTAAAAGTAGCAGCACTGAATGGACTGATAAAAGGAATAGTTTGGGAAATAAACACAATCTCCTCCTTAGTCAGGCATAAAAAATAAACCCACAAACCACAGAAAAATACACTATTTCCAAAGGTATTGGGACACCTGACCTTTCCTGCTATATGAGGTTCTTTTCCCAACTGTTACCACAAATCTGGAGGCACTCAATTGTACAGGACGTCTTCGCTTGAACTTGGAAACCAAACCTGTTCCAGCATGGTGATGCTCCTGTGCACAAAGTGAGCTCCTTGAAGATCTGGTTTAAATGCTTTAGAGAGGAAGATCTTGCTGCTATAGAGCTCTGATTTCATCCCTACTGAACACCTTTGGGATGAATGTGAACGCTGACTGCACCC